>NC_089820.1:79140507-79235507 GCF_029633855.1 Hoplias malabaricus | reverse complement strand
ACCAGAAACAGTACAAAGACAAAGACGAGGATATGTTCCCCTTGCCTCACTCTCTGTTTTTCACCCTGCCTGTGCTCTCCGAGTGTAATTTGTCAAACGCACAAAGCTACAACGCCAGAAATTAGTCTGATGAGATTTCATTTCCGGGGGGGGGAAGCTGATTATGTTTGATCATGAAGAGAAACAAGAACATTACCATGCTTTGTTGTCTTTCAGATCTGGAACAAATGTCTGTTTTTTCCCCTTTTTCCCTTTCTTCTTTTCTCTCTCTCCATCACTTTCCCTCACAGTGAACAGGAATAATCCAAGGTTGAATATTTAGCTGTGGTGTGGAGAAAAAAAAAAAAAAAGCCCTCCACTTTGGAGAATTATAAAATTAGGAGGCAGAAAATGAAAAGGTGGTGCAATTCGTCACGAGCGAGTGAACTGGAAATCTTGTGATCTCTGCAATGCAGAGGCTTTCCCAGCGCACAGACCGAAGACGTCCATGGGAATTGTGAGTTACCCAATGTGTCGACTGTTTTCACGGATGGTAAACGTCCCGTACCGAGACACGCGGTACCACCGGCGCGATCGCGGGACTCTTCGTCTGGAAATGAATTCCATCGTTCTCAGCCGGAGAGCACACGCTGCAGATAATGTATAGCTTTCAGATTTAAAATGCCAATGCTTGCCGTTTTATAGGAAGAGATTAAAGACCTGTGTTATGAAGCTGATGGGTATCAGAGGTAGACATTTCACATTTTGGCCACTGGAAAAGGAAAGAATAAAGGAGGGAAGAAAAAGGGTTAAACGATGACTTGTAATGCCATGAGTAGTATGTGTGTTTGCGTGTGTGTGAGAGGTGTGTGTGTGTGTGAGAGAGTCTGAGAATATGAGAGAGAGAGAGTGAATGAGAGTAAGGCCATAAAAATGTAAAAAGGATTCGACTGAAATCAAAAACCAATTCAAGTCTCTGATCCTGCTCTTAATCACAGGAGCCCACATCATCTAAAATTTGTCGACTAATTCTACTCAATGGAAACACAGCTAAATTAGCATTTTTTACTGTGCTTAACATTAGTCATCGAATGATTAACCTTTGAATGGAAACCTGGCCCTAGTTGAAAATCAAAGAAAATGAAAAAGGCATTTGGCATGATTTTTTTTTCTCCACAAAAGGCAGACACTACAGGCTCGTTCTTTACGGGTAAACACAATATTCAGAGGCACGGCTGCAGTGTTGTTAGAGAAAACCAGGCGAACCATCTGACCACAGCTTTAAGAAGGAGGCGGTGGGTCAGCGGGGTCAGATTATTCAAATTTCCAATCTGCCTTGTACTACCATTTTTAGTAGTTAATCATATTTATTATTTGTAAATTTAAAAACATATATTCTTCATTTGTTCATTTTCTGAAAAGGCTTCATCCTGCCGAGGGCCACAGTGGCTCTGAACCTCACTCAGGGTCAGTGAGTGCAGCGAAGGCCAGTCCATCATCCAACTGTTATTCATTTTATTCGTACCATGTTTAGTGTATGTTCACAGTTTTCATCATGTTAATTAAAATGATAAACTTGAATTCTAATGGCGTTCATGTTTTCAGCCCAACCTGATTCTCAGTGGAGATTGTTTTTACCCAATAATAAGACTGAAAGCAATTTAACCCAAAGGCTACACAGGAAACATATCCTATGTTGGGTTTGTCAATAGTGACCCAGGACTGTGTTGCCCAAAGCACAGAAAGGCAGCTGTTTTTATTCATGCATTCATTTTCTGTAACCCTTATCCAGTTCAGGTTCGCGGTGGATCCGGAGCCTACCTGGAATCATTGGGCGCAAGGCAGGGAATACACCCTGGAGGGGGCGCCAGTCCTTCACAGGGCAACACACATACTCACACATTCACTCACACACACTCATACCTATGGACACTTTTGAGTCGCCAATTCACCTACCACCTAACAGGGAGAACAAACCAACTCCTCACAGACAGTCACCCGGAGGAAACCCACGCAGACACAGGGAGAACAAACCAACTCCTCACAGACAGTCACCCGGAGGAAACCCACGCAGACACAGGGAGAACAAACCAACTCCTCACAGACAGTCACCCGGAGGAAACCCACGCAGACACAGGGAGAACACACCACACTCCTCACAGACAGTCACCCGGAGGAAACCCACGCAGACACAGGGAGAACACACCACACTCCTCACAGACAGTCACCCGGAGGAAACCCACGCAGACACAGGGAGAACACACCACACTCCTCACAGACAGTCACCCGGAGGAAACCCACGCAGACACAGGGAGAACACACCACACTCCTCACAGACAGTCACCCGGAGGAAACCCACGCAGACACAGGGAGAACACACCACACTCCTCACAGACAGTCACCCGGAGGAAACCCATGCAGACACAGGGAGAACACACCACACTCCTCACAGACAGTCACCCGGAGCGGGAATCGAACCCACAACCTCCAGGTCCCTGGAGCTGTGTGACTGCGACACTACCTGCTGCACCACCGTGCCGCCCGCAGCTGTTTTTAACCCAGCCATTTTTTTTTACCAAAGGCAGGAACTTTAAAACCACCTACAACGGCAACCCTTTAGAAAACCCACAGTAACCTACCCATCGTCTTAGAATATGAAAAAAAAGACCAGTGAACAAAAGCAGCTTTCACAATTGACTTTGATCTTACAGTTATTTTCTGCACATCTGTGTAATGAGCCTGTGGTGACCGGACCACTTTTACCAAGCCAATCAAACAGGAAAGAGCATTTTACCCCCTTGCATAAACTAACACACTAGGGGTACAAACCAATCACACATTCTCATTTTTAACACAATTACTCCTCAATGTCATATAACCCATTTCTATTTTAAAGCTCTCCTGTCCTTTGTCCCTGGTCCTTAAGTGTTTTTGTCAGATGCACTGTGTGTTTTGGCCTTGACAAGACAAGAGACATTGAACAGGCTTGTAATGCTTTGTGATAGAAATGTTTGCCAAAGTCTTAGTGCAAAGCATCTATTTATCTTTAAAACATGGAAGATTAGATATTTGTAGTGGAAGTAGTATGCACACGTTGCGGTGGCATGCACTCTATGCACTACATAGAGGAGTCAATGATAATTCATTATTATTTTATTAATAATTAATTATTTAATTCATTTTGCTAAACTCCATGTTTGGGAGCCATTAACTAAAATGTAGTGTCTTTACCTGTCTTAATTTTAGCTTAGACAAGTACGTCATCTTCACATATTATACAGCAAAAGTAGCTAGAATTAACTATTATTAATGAATTATGCTCATTGATCCGCCGTGGGTTCTTGACTCTGAAATGGAATCTGAACTAGAAGTTATAATTCCATACAAGAAAGGTGCACACACAAACAAATAACCAAGGATTGGTTTTATCACACAACTGGTTTATTAATAATAATATCAAATAATGAATATTGATTAGACATTCATATAATAAAATGGATTACAGCGATATATGAGGGAACAGGGAGATTAAAATATGAGGGAATTTCTCTATGATAATTATTGTCTTAAGTTCTAAGAAAGGCTATTGTTTATCCCAGCAAACTTTCAGTACCAACCCATGAGCCATGAGAGACATGAGACCATGTGACCTTACGTATCCGGAGATCAACAGGGAGCAAGCCGCTGATGGTGCCTTCCGGCACGACTTCCTGGAGAATTGCAGACGCGGGCCTTGTAGGTTGCAACCGCGGGCGTTCATTTTCTCCCGAGGCTTTCAGACGCAGCCGTCGGAGCTGGTGGTGAAGGTCTCTGTGGGGATTCTTCGCTCGTCGCTGATCTGCTGCCTTGTGAGAGAGAGACACATCCATGCAGGTCTCTCCTGGGCAGGTTTCCGCATCTCAGAAGATCATTCTGAGGGTGCGTGCAGCAGTCCTCTTCGTGGGGTTGTCGTCGTTTGGAGGGTCAGAGGTCTAAGGTTTCCTTCATGCTCTGGGTGTGGCGTTGAAATTTTGCGAGGTTTAAACTATAGCTTTTCTTAATCTGTAGTTTCTATCTGGACCATGCTTTAAAGGTCCAAGACTGTTTAAGAAAGCCATGAGTCTGACGCCTGCAGAGTCATTTCCAAAACTCAGGTCATTTTACTCTTTTAGCCTTGAGAAAGCTAAAAGAGACAACGCCCCAAGTGTCTGGAGCCTTGAAGTGAAGAGTCGAACATCGGAGAAAAAGGGGCAGAAGCCCAAACAGCTTGAAAAGCTCGAAAAGCTCAAAAGCTGGAAAAAAGCTTGTGTCATTTGGCGCCACAGGTTTTTAACCGCAGTTTAGAAAACCCGCCCATAATACCTGATTCGTCCTCAATGAGGGAGAATTGGAGCCTTTCTTGCTCCTGATTGGCTGTTTCCTGTACCTTGGGAGTGGCATCACATAGAATTTATGACACTTGACAAGACAAAGACTTGACCATCCCTGAGTGAATACTTTGCAATATAAAAGATTATATGTTAACACAAAGTAATATAATTAAGAAAAAGATAACCATGTTTCTTTATAATTATTAACCAACTAAACACATAGTATGTGACTACCTTGGTTCTACATAAATTCATATAAACAAAAAATTTACTTTAAACACATGTAAATTAATTCCACCTATTTTGATTGTCAAAACGGGATTAATTTCAAACAGTTGTGCCCATATACAACTTGTTTTCCATGTAAGAACTTTGGGATGTTTGAGTCTTTTAGAGTTAACAGTCTTTAAAAAGGTGTCCTTTAAAGAGGGCATTGTGGGTTTCAATCAAGATTGAGTCTCTGTGTCTCTCTGCATTCTTTTCTTGACCCTGGGGGTCCTTAAGTCATAAAAAGGGTCTTTGGAGGGGGTTTTATGGGCCTGCTCTGGAGGTTTATCTCACCTTACGATCTTGGTTAGAGATGTCTCTGAAAACTAGCAAAAGCTTGGGTATTTAAAATCACATCTTCAGAAAGTCAAAATTTCTTATTAGAAATTAATACACATTCATCATATCCACTACATATCCCCCCTTTCAGATCATGCTTTCTTTCTAGAAGCATTGAGCTGATAATGCAGAGATGAATGTGAATAGCAAGGTTAGTGGAATCATTCATTCATACACTCAGGGTTGATACTTTTCTAGGATAATTTAATATGAGAATAAACCTTTATTGGACTTGATCCAATGAGTGTTCCTCTTACTTTAAAAGTGTTGGTTAACTAGGAAATATTTTTTTTATCAAAGGAAATGTTCAAGGGTAGTTATTCATGCAAATACTTAAAAACATATCTTTGCCTTATTGATAATTACTGGTTAAGCAGGGTGTTCCTCTATAGTTAAGCTAACTACTAAGAACTCTGATTTAACATGACTAGTGGGCATAGGCCTGTTAGGCATTGAATGTGAGCATTATCACCTTAGATTGCTGAAGAAGCAAAGAAAAATAAGTTTTCCAGAGGAAGAAAAAACTCTTTTTTTTTTTTAAACAGTACTGTGTGCTGACTGTGTCACCCCCCTTTTGAATCGTTCGTCGTGGCTTAATGAATTAGCTGTGCATAGCGACGGACGGCGATACACAAGTTAGAATGGGATACAATGCTTGAAGTAGAAATTAGAATTTTTACTCCTAGACTGATATACCACGGATTACTTTATCAGGCGGACGCAATGTAAGTACAGATGAAAGTTTGTTTGTTTGTTTGTTTTTATATATATTCGGTTGTGGAAGCTGACGATTAATACCATTAAAGGTCTTCTGGGTGTCTGCTGCTCTTTTATGACTTAACAAGGGTGTTGTTGTTCCCTACACGTCTCATGGTGATTTGGTGAGGTTCCATCTGGTTGTGAGGAACCCATTTGAAGTCAGCACTTTGCTGATCTTTATTCACATTCCTGAACAGAGGATGACTGGTGGGGGAAAGATTTAGGACCCTGTGTGGGTCTGACTCATGTGGCAGGAGCTTATGAGCCTGTTTCTCACCTTTCATGAACTTTTGGGCCAGTTTAATTGAGTTGTACTTTTGCAACTTGTCCCCCCTTTTCAGCCTTTCACGGAACACATTTTGGTCATAACCATTTTTGCATCCCCTTTTTGCTCTTTCCCAGTCTCTGCTGGCTGACTGCAAATGTGGCTCTGAGGAGTTTTGCAAGCTGCCCTTATCTTGTTGTCTGTTGTATGTATTTTGCTGGACTATGTAATGTTTCACTTTAATCCCTTTTTGTCCTGCACTTGAGAATTGAATGGAATCAAAATCACATGGGATGTTTTTGTGGTTACCCTGGTTTGTCAGGTCTTTTAATTTATCTCTTTCTGGAGGCCATTTGGGATCCAAATGGGTGTTAGCAAAAGGGACTGTTATTGCGTGGACAGTCATTTGTTCATCATGAGCTGAGATTCTCTGGCTCATGGCATCCTTTGTCATTGTTGGAGTGTGAAAGGTGTTAGTAGTCTCTGTAGACCTGGTGTTTAGGTGACAGGACTGAGCTTCAAGGTGATGTGAGTGTGAGATGGGCAGGGGTTTGTGAACCTGGGCCCAGATCTTCAAACACTTGAAGTCAATCAGTGGCTCAAGCCTGTTGAGCAGGTCCTTGCCAATAAGGAAGGGAATGTTTTCAATAGGAGACACATATACCGGGTGAACCAGACTTATGGGTCCTATTGTTATGAGCACTCTTGCCACAGACTTTATTTTGATACCAGTGTATGAATAAGGCACAATTTGGAGGGAACAGTTTTGTAACTGTAATCTCCGTGGGGCATGGTCTGCTGCAGCCCACACTTCATCAAAGAGTGTGGATGACATCAGTGTGATGTCTGATGCAGTGTCCAAGAGAGCTTCTTGTACAAGCTTCTTTTCCAGGACTGTGGTCAAGTTTAATCTACGAGCACCCCCCTTTTCTGTTAAATGGCCCAGGAACTGTGGTGCAGGTGGATCACCTTGAACAACCGTGACATTAAGAGGAGTCTGATTTTCACCTCCCTTAGTAAACTGGTCAGATGTGCAAGTCTGAATTGCAGGGGTCCTTGGGACATGCTCAGTTTCACCTGAGGTGTCTGAGAAGAAGTCAGCTGTCTGATGCTCCTCTTTACACAGGTGCGAAAACACCTGTTCAGCGGTTACTGGAATTTCTGTGCTAATTCCAGATACTTCAGACTCATTCGCATCATCTGAGCTTTCACACTGGTGCCAGTTGTCATCCCTGTTCTCGTTAGTCGAGTTAGGACAGGAGCTTTTGTCTAGGGGTTTGTCGCGTGTGTGAGAGTTTTGGGACCATCCGTGGTCCAAAATATTTTCCTTGGGTGCTGGACTCTCATGCCTACTGGTGGGGAATTTATTCTGATGGTGCCCTGATATTAACTGATTAACACAGGGGTTTGAGTGATGTTGGGTTTCACCTGACCAGTGAGGACTGGAGTGAGGGGAACTCCTACTGGATTGTAAAGGTTTATTATACCCCTGATTTTCTGTAAGCCTGTGAGATGGAGCGGGTTTTGGATACCATGATTCAGCCCTAGTGGCTTCGTCTAGCTCCATGGGGGAAGGCTGAGTGTAACAGCTAAAATTTTGTGGCACTTCTGGCCATTGATTTAAAGTTTGTTGGTCTTTTAAAAAGCCTTTGAGTGCTAAGTCACGCAGCTGTTTGCTAGACAAGGTGCGTGGACATGCTGCAACCCCTAGATAATAACTAGTGTTGGGATGGAGATTTAGGACAAACAGTGTTTTGAAATCCAACTCTTCTTCCATTCCCGGTTCATTTCGGGGCCCGAAATAAGCTTGTCTAAGGCGGTGATAGTACTGATGGGGTGACTCCTGCCTTTGTTGTTTAACTTGCAGTGCTGTCATCAGTCCTGCCTGTGACAGCTGATTGGAGAACTCCTTCTCCAAAGCGTCGCAGAGCACATCATATTGTCTCCTGACATAGTTAGGTTGCCGTTCAATGAAACTGCTGACTTCCCTGCTGGATGTCATTCTGATCAGGTAGATTCTGTCATCTACCGTGGCTCCGGGGAACCTTTGCAAAAAGAAATCTATATCTCTTAGGTACGAATAGATTTCATTTGAGCCATCCGGCTTTGGCTCGAAGCGCATTATGTGGTGCGCGATTCTGTCCAGGTCCCTGTAGGAGGGAGTCTGGTACTGTGCTGGGGGTACATAGCTAAACTGAGAGAACCTATGTTCACCTGTGTTTGGGAGGACTCTGTTAGCCTCCAGTGGTGGAGCTGGTGTAGGGCCTGTTGGTGCTAGGAAAGGTGACTCAGGAATACCTTTGAACTTCGGATTCTGCAGCTCCCTATGAGTGTGAGTAGTTCTCTGTTGGTTTCTAAGTAGCTGTGAGCGTACCTTCTCTAGCTCTGCTTTAGCAATGTTTAGCTTGCTTTCTGTCTCTGACTGTAGGTGCTGAGACAATTGGAGTTCATCTTTGATTGCAGCAAGTTCTGCTGTTTTTGCATGCAGTGCCATTAAATGATCAGGCTCTTTGCGAGCATTTCTGATGTTCTCCATTTCTGGGCTCATCATTTGTGTTTTCACTGCTTCTAAGTCTATGCCCTGGACAGTGTGTTTGAGTTTTTCTATTGCTAGTGTAGCCATTTGGCTGGCTACCTTCATTAAGGCCTCGCCTTTAGGTTTCTCCATTAAATGGAGGGCCATTAATTGTGACATCAGATTTGCCATGTGAGAGGGCTCAGCGCTGTGGATCATGGCTCTATATTCTGACACTATGGCTCCTGTTGAGCTTGCTAATTACAAATACACATCAGTCAGGGGACTTACCACTGATGCTTGGTGACTGGGTTGTGTGTCAGATTTAATACTAACTAATGTTTAATTATTGCAGTTTTATCTTATTTCACCTCAACCAATATAGACTTTATAATCAGTAATTGGTTACTTCCACTTATGGAAGTATGAGTAAAGGATAGAAGCAGTACAACAAATATAACTTACAATTTACATGCAAATTTAGTATATTATATGAAAGACAACTGCTTTTAATTAACTTGCACTTACACAAGTCATACACAAGACTGCACCAGAGAAATTTTACATGCAGTAGCGCAAGTCATACGAAAGGGGGCACCATAAGTTGACTTCAGTTGCAATAGCACAAGTCAGCCACAGGGCTCCTGGTGTTTCCAGGGCTGGGTCAGTGGCGACACCTTATTTACTTAACTCCTCCCCCTGGGGTAGGTTCACTGGTTTGGCATAATTTAAACCATTCCAGTTCGGAAACTGAAGGGAAAACACACCATTGCCAGTCTTAAACAAAACAGGGACCTTTGTTTGGGCCGCTTTAGAGCGAGTTCACTATTCACGTTGTTTTACAAATTCAAGGCACGAGATTCTGCGTGCAATTATGAGCGCGGGATTCGCGGTCTCACTACTTATGGGTTGACACAAACAATTCCTGCATTTATGAACGTATTTTAACAAGCCGTATATCAGAGGTACAAAATTTGCCGATCAAAAGCTGGAATTCGCAGACTTTTGGGCGATTCAGAACGTACACATACACGGAGATTCGCGCGTAGTGATTAATTTAACCTCTCCCGGGTGTGTCATACGCTTTTCATGCAGGCGATTAAACAGTGACGCAGCACATCTAACAAACCCACAGTATTACTTCACAATTAGGCGCACGGCGGCAGCCTAATAATTTCACGAATGAAAAGCGTGTTCACACTAATCATTAAATCAAAACAACAGTGAAATGACAATCATCGCTCACATTCAAGGCTTAATTTAGGAACAGGTCCTAGTTATGAATTAGAGGGGATTAAGTTTGGGAGGAACCATTTGTGAGGCCCGTATCTCTTAAACAGGCCGCACTTATCGCTGAAGCAACTTGTTGGTGTGCGATTTTTTCTTGTACAGGAATCAAAACTTCCGATCACGACTATTAATCAGAGCCTTACTGTTGGGCGCCAAAATTAAATAATATATATATATGTAGTGGAAGTAGTATGCACACGTTGCGGTGGCATGCACTCTATGCACTACATAGAGGAGTCAATGATAATTCATTATTATTTTATTAATAATTAATTATTTAATTCATTTTGCTAAACTCCATGTTTGGGAGCCATTAACTAATATGTAGTGTCTTTACCTGTCTTAATTTTAGCTTAGACAAGTACGTCATCTTCACATATTATACAGCAAAAGTAGCTAGAATTAACTATTATTAATGAATTATGCTCATTGATCCGCCGTGGGTTCTTGACTCTGAAATGGAATCTGAACTAGAAGTTATAATTCCATACAAGAAAGGTGCACACACAAACAAATAACCAAGGATTGGTTTTATCACACAACTGGTTTATTAATAATAATATCAAATAATGAATATTGATTAGACATTCATATAATAAAATGGATTACAGCGATATATGAGGGAACAGGGAGATTAAAATATGAGGGAATTTCTCTATGATAATTATTGTCTTAAGTTCTAAGAAAGGCTATTGTTTATCCCAGCAAACTTTCAGTACCAACCCATGAGCCATGAGAGACATGAGACCATGTGACCTTACGTATCCGGAGATCAACAGGGAGCAAGCCGCTGATGGTGCCTTCCGGCACGACTTCCTGGAGAATTGCAGACGCGGGCCTTGTAGGTTGCAACCGCGGGCGTTCATTTTCTCCCGAGGCTTTCAGACGCAGCCGTCGGAGCTGGTGGTGAAGGTCTCTGTGGGGATTCTTCGCTCGTCGCTGATCTGCTGCCTTGTGAGAGAGAGACACATCCATGCAGGTCTCTCCTGGGCAGGTTTCCGCATCTCAGAAGATCATTCTGAGGGTGCGTGCAGCAGTCCTCTTCGTGGCGTTGTCGTCGTTTGGAGGGTCAGAGGTCTAAGGTTTCCTTCATGCTCTGGGTGTGGCGTTGAAATTTTGCGAGGTTTAAACTATAGCTTTTCTTAATCTGTAGTTTCTATCTGGACCATGCTTTAAAGGTCCAAGACTGTTTAAGAAAGCCATGAGTCTGACGCCTGCAGAGTCATTTCCAAAACTCAGGTCATTTTACTCTTTTAGCCTTGAGAAAGCTAAAAGAGACAACGCCCCAAGTGTCTGGAGCCTTGAAGTGAAGAGTCGAACATCGGAGAAAAAGGGGCAGAAGCCCAAACAGCTTGAAAAGCTCGAAAAGCTCAAAAGCTGGAAAAAAGCTTGTGTCATTTGGCGCCACAGGTTTTTAACCGCAGTTTAGAAAACCCGCCCATAATACCTGATTCGTCCTCAATGAGGGAGAATTGGAGCCTTTCTTGCTCCTGATTGGCTGTTTCCTGTACCTTGGGAGTGGCATCACATAGAATTTATGACACTTGACAAGACAAAGACTTGACCATCCCTGAGTGAATACTTTGCAATATAAAAGATTATATGTTAACACAAAGTAATATAATTAAGAAAAAGATAACCATGTTTCTTTATAATTATTAACCAACTAAACACATAGTATGTGACTACCTTGGTTCTACATAAATTCATATAAACAAAAAATTTACTTTAAACACATGTAAATTAATTCCACCTATTTTGATTGTCAAAACGGGATTAATTTCAAACAGTTGTGCCCATATACAACTTGTTTTCCATGTAAGAACTTTGGGATGTTTGAGTCTTTTAGAGTTAACAGTCTTTAAAAAGGTGTCCTTTAAAGAGGGCATTGTGGGTTTCAATCAAGATTGAGTCTCTGTGTCTCTCTGCATTCTTTTCTTGACCCTGGGGGTCCTTAAGTCATAAAAAGGGTCTTTGGAGGGGGTTTTATGGGCCTGCTCTGGAGGTTTATCTCACCTTACGATCTTGGTTAGAGATGTCTCTGAAAACTAGCAAAAGCTTGGGTATTTAAAATCACATCTTCAGAAAGTCAAAATTTCTTATTAGAAATTAATACACATTCATCATATCCACTACATATTTGTGTGTAATATTCCAATTTCCGAATACATTTTATATTTCTAAGGCTGGTAGGAACAGCATTGTATAGGCCTTGAATGAATGAATGAATGAAAAGTTGTTGGTGTCTCTTAATTTGGATATAGAAATATTGCATTTATATGTTCCATAAATGGGCAGCAGTCACACAGCTCCAGGGGCCTGTCTGTGAGGAGTGTGGTATGTTCTCCCTGTGTCTGCGTGGGTTTCCTCCGGGTGACTGTCTGTGAGGAGTGTGGTGTGTTCTCCCTGTGTCTGCGTGGGTTTCCTCCGGGTGACTGTCTGTGAGGAGTGTGGTATGTTCTCCCTGTGTCTACGTGGGTTTCCTCTGGGTGACTGCCTGTGAGGAGTGTGGTGTGTTCTCCCTGTGTCCACATGGGTTTCCTCCGGGTGACTGTCTGTGAGGAGTGTGGTGTGTTCTCCCTGTGTCTGCATGGGTTTCCTCCGGGTGACTGTCTGTGAGGAGTGTGGTGTGTTCTCCCTGTGTCCACATGGGTTTCCTCCGGGTGACTGTCTGTGAGGAGTGTGGTTTGTTCTCCCTGTGTCCACATGGGTTTCCTCCGGGTGCTCCGGTATCCTCCAACGGTCCAAAAACACACGTTGGTAGGTGGATTGGCGACTCCAAAGTGTCCATAGGTGTGAGTGTGTGAGTGAATGTGTGAGTGTGTGTTGCCCTGTGAAGGACTGGCGCCCCCTCCAGGGTGTATTCCCGCCTTGCGCCCAATGATTCCAGGTAGGCTTCGGACCCACCGCGACCCTGAATTGGATAAGCGCTTACAGATAATGAATGAATGAATGTTCCATAAATTACGTTTTGATTCCAATTTTGCGGTATCACAAACATTTGACTGAATCCAGACCCCAGCACATCAAACAGAACTACACGTTATGAATGGTCATACCCCGATCTAATTTTGAATAAAGCCTCAATCTTTAGTTCATTCAAATGAAGTCAAGAATTCACAAAAAACAGAAACAAAACTCAGCTTGGTGATCAGCTACAAAACAGACCACAACAAACAAAATAAAACAGAAAAAGATTGAAACTAATCCTTATAAGCTGTCACAGCCAGACAGAGCAGAAAATTCCAAGGTATGCTGTAGGGCCCCACAAGCAACCGGTATTCCACACCAGGATTGTGAGGAAGCTACAGGTCACTGGGCCGTCCAGAGCTTCCCCGAGGGGTGCTCAGGTGTGGACATTGAGATCCTAATCCCCTAAGGGGTTTCCACAGGCATGTTTCAGGGGTGTGCGTGTTTTGCTCTTCAGTTCAAACCCACACCGGCTAACTCTGTTAATGCCACAAGCCAAGCAGTGCAAGAAGTGGCCCAGACTGAAGCTTAATCCTGCTCCAGCCTGTGGACGGGATCTGGAGCGGAGCAGAGCAAGAACACACACACACACACAGAGGTGTGGACACATGAGAGGCCTGAGATGGCTTAACCTGAGCAGTGGGGTCACCAAAGCTTGTGCTGGACAATGGTCTGATCAGATTACAGGAACCACTTTTATGAACCACAGTCTGCCTCAGTACCAAAGAGATCAAGACGGTCCACAGCAACCTTCAGTGAGTGAAGTCATTGAGTTTATGTCCAAAGCTTTTAGAATTAGTGAATTCAGCTACATCAAGGTGCGCCCATTCGGTTTTTATAATGTCCATAAAACATGAAATTAAAGGTCAGATAGAGGAGTATAGAAAATATCACACACTGGGATGTGGAGATCTGTTTTAATTCTTTTTCATGGCTGTATCTCATATCTCTGAAACTGTGTTCCAGACCAAGCGTCCAACATCTAGGTGAGGTGACTTGAATAATGCTTAAATAATGTCTGTATGCCATGAAATCCTCACAGCAATGTTCCAGAATTAAGGATTAAGCGCAGCAAAGGAGACAAACAGCCTCCTAATAGCCTTCATTTCACAAAAACATCCTCAAAGAGGTTTAGTAACAAGCTTGAACTCTGTAAGTGACGAATGACAGGCATCTAAAATGGCTCCCATGGGTCCCTGAAAGTCCCTCACACAAGCCCATAGAGCGGGCAGCATTGGGTTTAGCTAAGAATTATGTTTCAACTGGGTGATTGTAAAGTGTATGTTGTAATACGTTGAAAGGCGTAGAAATCAGAGCAAATAAAAAGGCTCTAGTCTCTACCAATCACTGGCTTCGTTTTCGGTAGCTCATGGTAGTGATATGTTTAGTACTACACCTGTTTAAAGTGCATTATTGTTTTGTTCTGTTGGACTACATTATTAATGCAGGCCTCCCTAAATGTATATGTAACTATAAATAAAAGCTGACGAATATTTCCGTTTCCCAAACCTAATCTCTAATGACTTAGAGCAGGTTACCGTCTTCAGAGAAGCTTCAAAACAAACACAACAGCCGAACAGTTCCATTTAAGGCCACATTAACCCTAAACAAGTTCACTGCCAGCAAATGCAGATGATGAAGATTCATCTGGTTGTTGCTCAGAGAGCATTTTAAACCCCAGCCGGAGTGCTTTTGTCTGACTCATAAACACCAGAGCTCTTGTGCGTGGCTTTAACCCACTGAGCTGTGAAGGAATAATAAACCCTCTCCTTGGGTCCCCTGCCAAGCCGCATCACTTTGATATAATCTGAAAACTACATCTTTCTTTCGTTTTTCCAAGCGTCATGTTTGTTAGCAGATTGTTAACATGCCATTTCTAATACACTTTACATGTCTGGGGTCCCTCCCCCCCCTTCCTTTTCCCCGGTAGCTGTTGATGTGAACTGCTGAGAGACCTGTTCTCGGTCTTTAATTGATGATGGAACAAAACCAGGCAAATAACTTTTCACACCTGACTTCATTCAAATTTAAAGAGTTAGGTGGCATGAATTAATTGTGCCCAAAACAAAACGAGGTCTACCCGCCAGTCCTGAAGCCTCATTAATGTTTTGAATTATTAAATCCAATTATTGTATGAAGGCTCTTGACCTATTTTCCCATTGACTGTTCCATCATAACCGCACACATCACAGAGCTAATGCGCCGCTTTACCCGATCTCCAGGTTGTATAGGATTGTGACTTAAATTCTTCCACTCTCTGTTCTCTTTGTGCTAATTTCCACCACCACCACCCCTCCCCTCCCTGTTTCTCTCTCGCTCTCTCACTCCTCGTTCCGTTTTCCTCAGGAACCCTCCACGATAAATGGTCTTTACCTACAAACCAAGTCCCCTGACGTCCTCTCGTTTAACCGAATTAACCCTCCAGTCAAATACCACTGATTAGCTTCATAATACCCCCAAGAAGTGTTCGACGTAGCCTACATTCAATCTCAGAAAGAAAGTTTTTCATTTAAACAGAAACAGATGCCAACAACACCCTATTTTTGGCGCTCTGTTTGAGTAAATGAGTCCTTATTTACTCAGAAATCTCCACACAGACTTCCAGGTTCAAATTAACACCAACTCAAGAAGCAATAGCTTGCTGTGAAAATGAGCAAAATGTCTCTCTCTTTTTTTTTTTTAAACTTACTATGAATATTTAGGCATTATAGCCATCTGGTTGCGTTACTAGGAAGCGAATCTGACTATATGAGGATATATTTAATGATTAGTGAGGTAGGTCGAAGTGCTCTAGAGTGATTAAATATGCACAGATCCAGATGCTGAAGAAGAAAAGCTGGATCATTTTAACTTAAGTGAATTCTCCATTGGCCATCTGCAGTGTTTGACCTACTCTGACCCGAGTGTGCATTTAGTGTTGAAAGAATTCAGTGATACACACATAAAGAAAAAAGATGCAGTGTGAACATACAGTGCTCACACTGAAAGAACTAATGCACAGGGCAATATGGAATCTGTAGCCAAGGAGTTTTGCTGCAATTAAAAACACCTATCTCCATTTTTGTGGATTTTTAGTTTACTACATCATTTGAATATAGAAATGATCCAAAAGCGATCCTTCTATGCTTCTATGGAACTTCGCTATTCTACGCAGATTACACAAGCTGTGTATGCAACTGAATTCCTCAACATTAAAACAGCTTCATCATTCATTATCTGTAAGCGCTTATCCAGTTCAGGGTCGCGGTGGGTCCAGAGCCTACCTGGAATCATTGGGCGCAAGGCAAGAATACACCCAGGAGGGGACGCCAGTCCTTCACAGGGCAACACACACTCATACATTCACACCTATGGACACTTTTTGAGTCACCAATCCACCTACCAACGTGTGTTTTTGGACTATGGGAGGAAACCGGAGCATCTGGAGGAAACCCACGCAGACACAGGGAGAACACACCACACTCCTCACAGACAGTCACCCGGAGGAAACCCACGCAGACACAGAGAGAACACACCACACTCCTCACAGACAGTCACCCAGAGGAAACCCACGCAGACACAGAGAGAACACACCACACTCCTCACAGACAGTCACCCGGAGCGGGAATCGAACCCACAACCTGCACATCCCTGGAGCTGTGTGACTGCGACACTACCTGCTGCGCCACCGTGCCGCCCCATTAAAAGTGTAATTCACTCAATTACAATGAATTGTCGTTATCTATTGGACAGCTTTGTTGCCCACACTAATATAATTCAAATATCATAATGCATCCCCCTTTTTAATTCATCCCCAAAATGCTGTGCCTTTCTCCAAATCACTAATAACAATAATAATAATAATAACAATTCCTTCCTCTCCACCCCACGCAATCTGTATTTTAAAATCTTTGCAAAGCACTTGTCAAGAGCATTTCAGTGTCATATAATTTCACCATTCAACTAACTCTCTGCCAGTCTGTTTACAGCATTACAGCAGCCATCTGTCAATGCCACACACACACACACACACACACAAGCCTGAGCTCTTGATTAATAATTAGGGCTGTGTGCTGATGCAGTAATACCTGTATTATTTAACGGTCGCCTGGCTTAGCGAAGGCCCAGCTGTGTGACGGCTGGCAGAACTGAGAGTCCCTGGCAGGTGACGGAATGACTGACTGCGGCTCTGGATTCCGACACGGATCCTGCAACCCGGACCTCCGGAGCGGAGCGGGGACAGGTGAGGGGGATATGAACAGATGTGGCAGCATCCATGCTATCCATGATAAACTCCGAACTCCGGAGGGGAATGTTTTCCCTCGGTCAGGAATTAGGAATGGGATGGAGTGAAAAATTCCTGACAGGATTTCAGCACTGTCCCTCGGTTCTGAAAAACAGCAGACCACTTACAACGAGTGAATTTAGCACAGACAGTCCACACACAGCTTAAACAAGCTTCGGTTTCAGAGGAAATGTAGGATAACCAGCTGTCAGAATCTGGCCTGTGTAGGACTACAGTAACTAGGCAAACAATGCAAAGTTGTCTGGCCTCCATCTTATCCGCTGCTTAGATTTTATTCAACTGGCATTCTAGTGAGTGACTGAACAAGCCAAATGGGCAGGGGCTGAACGGGCACTGCAGCTACGATAAGAGGTTTTTAAAAAAAAAAAAGCCACTTTGTAAATCGTAGCACTGCCATTCACAACTCCTCCTCTGTTCCCCTGGGAGTACCTCCAAACATCTTATCATTTAATTGGCTGAAGAATTGGACGACAGGTCCATCTCCACAGCAACATCACCAGCCTACGTCAGGGCATTCAGCTGTGTTTACCTGCCGCTGCCGTAACAGGATTGAGGGATGGGAGGAGATGGACGAGGCAGGTGAGAGGGTCGAGAAAAGGGGAAACAGAGAGAGAAAGAGAGAGAGAGACAAACCCCTAAGCACAAGCATGTGAGCATTCCGTCAAGTTCAATGCCACAACACCTTCTATTCTTGCCGCTCTATTCATCGCCACACGCCAGCCGGGCAACCACACACACACACACACACAAATGCAGACACTGTCTGACTGGCACTCCCATGAATGGAGAGCAGAAAAGCAAAATCCGAACAGAAGGCAATGATAGTCTGAGAGATAGAGGGAAGACAGAGAAAGGGAAAGGTAGAGAGAGATGTGTTCTATCAGCCAGCACTTATCACGTTGGCCGGCACAAAAGCAGGCTGCAAAGCACAATCCAGACATTCTGTGACAAGAGACACCCAGGCGGATGCTTGTCTGGAATGCGATGCTTCCATACCAGTTTATATTTCAGCTTCTGGAGAGAAGACACAAGAGCATGAATAAGAAATTCAGCGCCAGCTCATGCAAGCAGACCTGTAAAAGTGTGGATGGTTGTTATGTCTCCGTTCCAATGACTTTTTCAACAGAAGCTGCTTGTTTCCAAGTCTTGGAGAGCCTCTGCACTGTTTTATTCCGGAGAGAGTTGAGGTGTAGCTTCAGTGTCGCTGCAGACTTCAGCCCATAGACCTCAACCATCGGCTGATTCCCTGAATCACTTGTATTGTTTTGTACTGTCACTATCCCAATTGTCACCTTGCCCCTTGGCAGAGAGTTATAAAACGTAGAGGTTAAAATCTTCCTCTATGAAATGGTACAAACCTTCAAGAGCCTGATATGTCATCAGAGCGCAAATAAAGCTAAGAAGTATTTCACTACCAGGCTGCTAGCAGTGCTCTGTAGGCGGCTCTGCCAGTCTGCAGTGATATCAGATGAGCACTGCTGGACTTTAGTTAAACTAAACCGTATATTAACACCAGGATATATCTTCTGTGATTTGGCAGAATATGGCTCCAACCTTCCAGTTCCATATTAAATGTTGCAGTAGCCTCAGATGCTAGAATGTAATAGCCTCACACAAAAGCTGGAAGTGGAAATTTACTAGCTAACTAGCATGACTGCTACTATTAGCGATATTTTATGTTTGTTATTAAATAAAGGGTCACATTACATAAAAACTACATTAAACTAAGATAAAACAATGATTATCATCATTTTTAAAGAAGGAAAAACCTGACATTCCTTTGGTTGCTTGTTCAGTCAGCCATCTTGTCTGTGATTCATATCATTCACAACACAGCACAGGTTTGAAGTGCCACTAAAAGAGAGAGAGAGAGTCAACTTTACACTAACCTTAACACATCTACACTTTACGGTTTAATGATTTACATCAAGAGGACAATTCCCCACGATGCGACACACACACACACACACACACACACACACACACACAATCCAAGCTTCTAGCCTGTGGACCAAAGCCTATGTCTGATCTCTGGCTCTGTGTGTTACAATATCTAATCTCAGTTGATATGCTATGAGTGTGTTCCATCACTGGCAGTGGGGCTCTCCTGCTTGGCTGGGAGCGTTGGGTCTCAACATAAAAAAACCCAGGGTTAACCAGACACACGGCCCTGGCAATACACACAGGCACAGGCACACACACACACACACACACACCCTCACAGACACAGACTGCTAATGCTGCCTGGCGTGAGGCCTCAGCCAGAGGAGATGAGGGTTTAGGAGCAGCGACCGAAAAGAGGGAGAGAGGTTTGGATGGTGTCTGGGGAGGAAGAAGCTCAGTTCTGAAGAAATATCAAAACCCTTCAATAGATCTTTGTGGTGGGCAAAGGCTCTGTGCAATCATTCTGTCCCAGAGCTGATCAATCTGTTTGAGACGGAAGAGTCAGATCAGTATGGATACAGGCACATTCACACACACTTTTATGTCATTCTGATGTGACTACGAATATGTTAAAATATAATAAACCAAACTATCATAGGTTCTGTAGAGAATATAGAAATTGCTGGTGTTCTAATCAAACAAGAACAATATATATATATATATATATATAAACCAGCACAAACACACACACACACACACACACACACAGACCTGCACAAACAACCCTAACTGAACTGGATGATCTCATAGGGAGATGCAGTAAAAGAGATGCCATGGATCTGATTCCAGCTGTCTTCTCTCTCCCTCCCTCCCTCGCTGCCTCGATCTGTCTCCCCTTTCTCTCGCTTTCTTACCTCCTCCATTTCAAGGTCAGCAAAAAAAAACAAAAACATCCAGGAACTTTTTGCTTTGTTGATGATGTCTCCCTGGCACAAGTCAAGCAATCTGAAATGGAGGAAAGGGAAGACGAAAAAATATTCGCAGAGGGGAGACTTTCTCCAGCTATCACGTAAATAAACACTAATTGGTAGCTAATTTTCTTAGCTGTTGCCTGGCTGATTTGCTGCCTTGAGGCAGGGATGAATTATTCATTGGTGAGGCACACACGGCTTTATGTTCGAGGCCTACAAGGCGCAGCATTCATTACGCGATCATGCTGGCGGATTCTGGGCACCGGCGCTGGGTATTAGAATAATATGCATATTGGGTATTCTCTCTCAGTCCTGGGGCATTGGCACGCGCCAATAGGGCTTCCTCTGGCACGGACGGAGAGAGAGAAAGAGAGAGAGAGAGAGAGAGAGAGAGAGGGAGCAGTGACAGCTTCGTCCTCATCACTGACAAAACAAGGCTTGTTTTTATAGAGTAGGGGAAGTGAGGGAGAGAGATCAGAGGCAAATGCTACCAGCGTAAGAGGGCGCACAGGTGTTTCAGTGTTTCCACGGTGTTGAGGGGATATTTGGGGACGTACTTGACTGTGTGTTTACCTGCATTAGACACTACAGCACTTAAGGCACACAAAGGTGTAAGCGATGAGACAGGTTAAATGCTTCTGGCCAGGGTACGAAGACAGAGCGCAAATATGCAGAAACAGAAGAGAGTTTAAACACGGCGCCATGAGCGGTGAATCACAACACAAACATTTCACTACAGCCTACAATGTGAAATAATGGTGCCAAGGATTAGTCTCTGCAGACCCATACAGAAATCTGATTCATGGCAAAATATGCATATCCATAAAGTATTTGGTATATTGATCATAAATTTGTAAAAACATATGAATTTATAAGTGGCAAACATTAAAATAAACATCAGTCATAGCACACACACACTCACACACACATTATATATATATATATATATGGGCTACAATTAGTGTCAGGATCTGGAAGTCCTTGGTTTGAGCCTCTCCTCAGGTAACTGTTTTGAAGAGCTGTGAGTAATTCTATGGGGAAGGGTTGTGCAATACTGTCCACGGTTTAAGTGTGTGATGGACTAGCACCTTGCCAGTGTAATTTTGCGGGTGTGTTGTAGGAGTAAGGGATGGTGGTATATGCAGGAGACACAAGGGCTAGGACACAAGGGCTAGGACACTAAACACAAGGGCTAGGACACAAGGGCTAGGACACTAAACACAAGGGCTAGGACACTAAACACAAGGGCTAAACACAAGGGCTAGGACACTAAACAAGGGCTAGGACACAAGGGCTAGGACACTAAACACAAGGGCTAGGACACTAAACACAAGGGCTAAACACAAGGGCTAGGACACTAAACACAAGGGCTAGGACACAAGGGCTAGGGCACTAAACACAAGGGCTAAACACAAGGGCTAGGACACTAAACACAAGGGCTAAACACAAGGGCTAAACACAAGGGCTAGGACACTAAACACAAGGGCTAGGACACTAAACACAAGGGCTAAACACAAGGGCTAAACACAAGGGCTAGGACACTAAACACAAGGGCTAAACACAAGGGCTAAACACAAGGGCTAAACACAAGGGCTAGGACACTAAACACAAGGGCTAGGACACCAAACACAAGGGCTAGGACACTAAACACAAGGGCTAGGACACTAAACACAAGGGCTAAACACAGACTAAACACTAAACAAGGGCTAAACACAAGGGCTAAACACAAGGGCTAGGACACTAAACACAAGGGCTAGGACACTAAACACAAGGGCTAAACACAAGGGCTAGGACACTAAACACAAGGGCTAAACACAAGGGCTAGGACACTAAACAAGGGCTAGGACACAAGGGCTAGGACACTAAACACAAGGGCTAGGACACTAAACACAAGGGCTAAACACAAGGGCTAGGACACTAAACACAAGGGCTAAACACAAGGGCTAGGACACTAAACACAAGGGCTAAACACAAGGGCTAGGACACTAAACAAGGGCTAAACACAAGGGCTAAACACAGACTAAACACTAAACAAGAAAGCTAAACAAAGCTAATACTAAACAAGCTAAACAAGGCTTTACTGAACAAAGGGGTGGAACACAGAGATAGGCTAAACACAGAGCAAGGCTAAACAAGGCTTTAAACATAGAACTAGATATGACAAGAGACAGCACACATACAAACAACATTGAAAGATTCAATGACCCACCATCAAGAAACACTGACAAGGACATGTCCATTCTGTCACTCGAACCCAGCAGCTGTCCATTAGAAATGCTCCAAAATGAATTGGAATAAAATCCTTTTACATTGATTTCCACTGAATGTTAAAAAGATGTTTTCATTCTCTTATAAAGGTACTATATTGGAAGTATATGTACAACGATCTGGGTCTGTGCCCTACGTGGAATCATTGGCTGCATGTAAGGAACACATCTTGGACAGGGCTCCAGTCAGTCAGAGACTTGGGCTGTATATGTTGATGCATGGCTAAAATGTATGCCTTATATTGAAAAATGGCACATTTGAAAAGATGACATACGTTACATATATGTCCACAGGTAACAGATATAAACTGCACATAGGAATATAAATCCATGTATTCTAATACAGGTCACTATTGCCATACATTTCCACGAATAGGCCTGTCACAATAGTTATTTTTGTGATTGTTTTATTGTAGAAATAGTGGCAATAAACAATATTATTGTCATTTTAAGCCACAGCTAAAACAATAGAAGAGTATAATAATGAAATTACACCGTTTTGGACAGCAATGAACTTTTAGCACAGACTTGATTATGAGAACATTCAGACACTGGAATTATATCCCACATAAATTCAACATAAATAAAATAAAACAAACTGACACAGTCCCAAAGCAGGGTGACCAAAGAAAACCAGAAAACACAAGAGAGTGACTGGCTAAAATACTGGTAAATTTCATTATGTAAAAGACTAAGCACCACTTAATGGACCTCCATGAATATTTCACATTATTTTAGTTACTGACAGATATAAGTATGAATTAAAATGAAAATAGCAGCTTAATTTGCTTTAAAACTGACAATTTTATTAAATTGACCGAAAAACCCGAGCTCGCTACGGAAATCCTTGTACGCAACCGTGACGTCACTGGTGGACAACAGCTGAACAACGCCGCGGTAAAACACCGTTATGACTGACTGTTATGACAGTATCTAGCTAAATAACCAACATTATTCATGACAATAGCCTAGCAATAAGCTAAACTCAAATGTAGAGGTACCGTTATTCTTGTAAATGTGATCGAAGTCGAACTCGAATTCATCCGACACTATAAACCTCCGTAATGCAGCTACGTAGCCGAGTATAATCTGAGACACCGAGTTTAGCGAGTCAAGCTAACGTTAACTAACACCAACTAAAACAGACGAAGTGAGTGTCCTCACCCTGTTTACCTCCATGTTACAGAGGCTCTTGAACACCTTTCGTTGGTGTCCTTACATGCCCATATTGTTGGAAAAGCACCAGTGAAATGAGCTACAGATAACGGAGTGAGCGGATGGTCCTTTCCAAAGTGCCCGTTTAAAGTTGACAAATTTAGTCCATTTTCTGGATATTTTGGGATCTTTGGGCCATTTGTTCACAGATGTCCCACTGTACATTGAATGATTGCAGCCAAAAACAACACACCTTTTCGTCATTTTGCATTAAATTAAGTGCAACTTCTAGAGTGTTGTCCACCATCTACGTCACAGGCAAGACGCCTATTAGAGTTTCCCAACACCGTTGGGGGGGGGATCAACGGTCTTTTAAACCTTATTCCTTCAATTAGTGAGAAATAACATGTTTTCTGACTATCAATAAACACAAGTTAGGAACTCACTGTATTTATTTGTTTGACACTTTCATATCGCTTGTGCTTAGCCTTTAAGACATTACTGCGTATAGAACAAAAAAAAAATCAAAAAACAATGGAAATAGCTGCAAACTGAGTTAAATGATGGGTAAAGTTTAATTTCATGATTTTAAATGTACGACTATAATGACACCTATAATGCTGATTACATCAATTGTGATGAGTGGGGTTAGTGTACTCAGACCGTCTTGAAAGTGCGAGAGTGAGCACTGAAGAGAAGCTTTCATTTACCTTTACTGCCAAGGTTCCCTCGTCCTCAGCTACAGCCTTGGCATTAGAACACAACTTATTCTGTCATATCCAAAACACGTCAGCCTCAAAATAAATCAAGGAAAACGGTTTAAACATTCAGGCTTATTGTAAAACGTGTGTTAAACCGTGTGTTCTTTAATTGTTTGCGTTCTGACTTGTTTGAATTCGATAAGTTTCAAGTCTATGATGCGCACACCTGAGCTGGGGTTCATGCCAAGCTAAAAATCTATTCTGTATCTTTTGAAGTGGAGTGATGGCATGGGCAATAAGGAGGAATGGTGGTTATCATTCCACTCTTGGCTCTCTTGCTCCTGCTGAACCTGGTATTGCCTGGGGCATACACATTCCCCATGGCTACACACAGATCCCTCATAAGATTACCTAGCGAGCTGTCTCACTACATAAAAGACATATCTGGAGAAAATTATTGACTTACCGACATACACCCCCCCCCCATACACACACACAAACACACACACACAACTCTGCAACCTTTGTCAACTTTGGTGTCGAAGGCAGAGTGAAGGTGACATTACTGGCCTTTTCTTGTGTTCACACACGTGTGCATGTATGGTGTGTGTGTGTGTGTGTGTGCATGTGTGTAAATGTCAGTGGGCTGTGACTGCTGCTACAGTGAAATAGCAGTTTAAGTGAGGTGTTCATAGCACCCATGTGCTCCCGATCTCCTCCCATCAGCTTTAACAGCAGAACAGCCTCAGGGGGTAACACTGAGACAGAGGACAAATCTGTATTACTCATATTTTAGAATATATCAGGAATGTCTTGGAGATGAAAAGAAAATATAACACAGCGAGGAAAAAAAAAACCTCCCATAAATATTGCATAGACATCCAAAGCTCACACACATACATAAACACATATGAGCATCACGCAGCGTCCACCAGCCTTAGAGCATCCTGGTGCCATCTCATCCCTGGCTGTGCAGCCCCCCCCACACACACACACAAGCTCACACACATCTCTACCATAGCCAGCATTAATGTTTACAGCAATTTGTGTTACAGTAGCTCTTCCTTGGAAATGGATACCTTAAGGCACTCATTTATCGCACGTGGCACGGACAATGGAAGTATTCAAACGCATTAGCTCTTGTTAGCGAGGTTTTGGCAGCTATCTGTCAACTGTACATGGCTACAGCCCTAGTTGTTCAGACATGCAAAGCAGAGCAAGCAGTGGCCCATTAAATGAGAAGTGAAGCTGAAGTCACAGTCCTACTTCACCACTGCCAACTCAAGTCCTTCAAACGAGATCAGGGTAAACAGTTCTGAGAGGACTAAGTAGCAAACAGCTTTCATTCCTGCTACCTCAGCACTTACCCAACAAATCTGTTTCCATCACCATTTTTGCACTTCTCCTTTATTCATAATCCAAACGCACCGCCTTATCCTAGTGTGGAAAAAAAACTGCTCTTTTTTTTGAATACGTGAATACTTTAAAATATAGGTGAATTCAGTAGGGTAACTATGGGATACAATTTATTTATAATTATTACACTACAGTCTTTTTACAAAACTGATGTAACAGAAGACTTCACTATACAAATCTATGACCAAATCTATGGCAGGCTAAAAGCACATTGACCAATAACAGATCTTCATAATGAGGGCTTTAGTAGCTGTTGTGTGTTGTGATGTGGGAGGAAACCCACGCAGACACGGGGAGAACACACCACACTCCTCACAGACAGTCACCTGGAGGAAACCCACGCAGACACAGGGAGAACACACCACACTCCTCACAGACAGTCACCTGGAGGAAACCCACGCAGACACAGGGAGAACACACCACACTCCTCACAGACAGTCATCCGGAGGAAACCCACGCAGACACGGGGAGAACACACCAACTCCTCACACACAGTCACCCGGAGGAAACCCACGCAGACACGGGGAGAACACACCAACTCCTCACACACAGTCACCCGGAGGAAACCCACGCAGACACAGGGAGAACACACCACACTCCTCACAGACAGTCACCCGGAGCGGGAATCGAACCCACAACCTCCAGGCCCCTGGAGCTGTGTGACTGCGACACTAACCTGCTGCACCACCATGTGGCCCTTTATTTAATAGGGATAGGGACACAATAGGGATTTAATTACAATATTATAGTTATATATTTACATACCCACTGTAGGCTAGAGGTCATTAAATCTGGACCTTGGATCCAGGGTCCAGCGCAGGGTTTTAAAGTCACCGTCTGGTATGACTCAATCGCTCCGGCTGCTAACGCACCTGACTAGCCAGCTATGATGTCATAATGGGCAGCCACTGTAAAGATCTGGATTGAATGACCTCTGGTGTAGTTGGTTATAAAACTGATAAGCGTCTGTTAATCTAAGCCTCAGGCCTCAGTGAGATCACAGCAGTGATGCAGCCTCTTCCAGGGCTTTCCAAACCCAGGAGCCAGACAGCTCAACCTGCAGCAAGGAGATGAGCTAATTCCAGAATATTCTGCTATATTCAGTAGAGTCCCTGAAAAGACACTCGTTCATTTGGATGATGGTGTGCGTATCTCTGCCTGAGTGTGTGTATCTCACCCTGCTTCCCCGGGGTGAGAGGAGCAGGCAGCACGGTGCTGATTAGAGCCCATTAATCATCTTCTCGGCGCGTGTGCGCGCGTGTTGATTTTCACACCAGGCCGAGATGATGCGAACGCCTCGGCCGGCCTGACCGTGGCTGCGTTTTGGTGAGCGGGCGCGTGTGTGTGTGTGAGTGTGCTGACATCTCAGAGATGATTAGGGGTGTCAAGTGTGCCTGTGTCTGAGTGTATTTGTGTGTGTGCTGGCAGGCATTAAAGTCTGTTACGTCAAAATGATCAGTGGCTCGGAATGCAAGCTTGTTAAATAGGTTCTCACTATCAGCATCCTCAACCCAAATGCCTTTCGCTCATTTGTAACCACTCGCTCGCCTTCTTCTAAAATGGCCTCTCACTCTGTTAACTCACTTCTTACTTATTTTTCCTTTCTAGTCTGGGGTACACAGTCAAGGCCGAAAGTGTTGGCACCCCTGAAAAAATTCCAGACCTAACCAGTCCAAACCATCTGACATGTTTATATTACAATCTCAAGGTTACAAGTCTGTCTCCAGAGACCTTGATGTTCCCTTGTCGACGGTACGCAACATGGGATAGTCTGGATGGTGGATAAGCGGCCCCAATCAAGTTCCAAAGAAATTCAAGCTGTCCTGCAGGCTCAGGGGGCATCAGTGTCAGCGTGAACTATCCTTCAACATTTGTAGGTAATGAAACACTATGGCAGAAGAACCACTGCTGACACAGAGACATAAAAAAGCTAGAATGCAGTTTGCCAAAATGTACCTGAGTAAGCCAAAATCTTTCTGGGAAATCATTTTGTGGACAGATGAGACCAAAATAGAGCTTTTTGGTAAAGCACATTATTCTACTGTTGACTGAAAACGGAATGAAATCTACAAAGAAAAGAACACAGTACCTACAGTCAAATATGGTGGAGGTTCAAAGATGTTTTGGGGTTATTTTGCTGCCTCTGGCACTCGGTGTTTTGTCTGTGTGCAAGGCATCACGAAATCTGAAGATTACCAAAGGACTTTGAGTCGCAATTTTTGGGTCGCCGTTTCAGAAAGCTGGGTTTGCGTCCTAGGTCACGGGTCTTCCAGCAGAGCAATGACCCCAAACATAAAACTTCAAAAAGTACCCAGAAATGGATGGAAACAAAGCACTGGAGAGTTCTGAAGTGGCCAGCAATGAGTCAGGCTCTAAATCCCATTGAACACCTGTGGAGAGATCTTAAAATTGCTGTTGGGAGATGGCACCCTTCAAATATGAGAGACCTGGAGCAGTTTGCAAAAGACGAGTGGTCCAAAATTCCAGTGGAGAGGTGCAAGAAGCTTGTTGATGGTTATAGGAAATGATTGAATTCCAGTTATTTTTTTTCCAAAGGGTGTGCAACCAAACAATAAAGTAAAACTCCATTTTTGGAGTTTTGCGTGAAATTATATCAATTTTGGCTTTTGTTTTCTCTGTTTTTTTGTGTTGTTCCAATTCCATCCATCCATCCATTATCTGTAACCGCTTATCCAATTTAGGGTCGCGGGGGGTCCAGAGCCTACCTGGAATCATCAGGCGCAAGGCGGGAATACACCCTGGAGGGGGCGGCAGTCCTTCACAGAACAACACAGACACACTCACACCTACGGACACTTTTGAGTCACCAATCCACCTACCAACGTGTGTTTTTGGACTGTGGGAGGAAACCGGAGCACCCGGAAGAAACCCACGCAGACACAGGGAGAACACACCAACTCCTCACAGACAGTAACCCAGAGTGGGAATTGAACCCACAACCTCCAGGTCCCTGGAGCTGTGTGACTGCGACACTACCTGCTGCACCACGTGCCGCCCTTCGGCTATGACTGTATTTCTCAAACTACATTCCACAGATTTCGTAATCCATACGTCTCCTCCCTCCAATTATCTTTATTTTTCCAGAATCTTTCCGTTTTTGAAGTTGCAAAAGTGGTTATTTGGACCAGTGTTGTATAAAAACCCCTAAGAAGTTTAAACAACCTTCACAAAATGTGGCCCAAGGTTCCATGCCAGAAAACATTCTGACCAAGACACATTTAAGAATTTTTACCTCCCCACCACTCCCTTCTACTTCACCCTTTCGGTCTCCGTATGTAATGGATCTTCGAGGCGTAATAGCTGAATGTTTACCGATGAAGGCGGCATGCTTCGGGTCAGTGTGTCTCACCTTCTTACACTCACTTCCTCGTAGTGTTCTCTAATTGGCACTAACAGACTTACAACCCTCCACCCCCACAATACACAATACCGTTTGCTATTTCAGGATAAAGGGCCTTCTTTATACCTCTTAGAGGCATAAAATAGACAACTAGGAAGCTACAAAACAAGCAAAACAACAGACAAAGCTTCCTGACAAGGCCTTTGTGATCAAAATATTATTCTATTCCATGTAGCAGCTGTGATATTTCACAGAAACAATATGTTTGCTTTAAATGAACCCTGTTACTGAACACCTTCATGAGCAACTAAGTATAGAAGACAGGGAAAAGTAAATTAGAAACATGTGACAAACTTATTAATGGAGGCCGGATCAAATTCCTCGCGGAGTCCTGGAGTGACAGAACTGGAGCGACTCACCCGAAACATTAATTAAGCTTAAAATATCAACGTTTTACATGCACATCCAGTTATAAACCACATTAAAGTGGAATGCCAGCCATACAGTCATTATATGATATGTACTTGTACACCTTGGGAATATTCCCAGCACATTTTTATTCCATAAATCAAATTGAATGTTTCCGACCCAGATAATGCAGGCTTAAGCTGGTGAGTAGTCATTCTGAAGAATGCAAATGATTTTAATTGAGATTTCATGTGGAATGCCTCATCAAGCCGTAGCACAGCAAACATTTATCACTCGGATGTGGAAGAAATTTCAAGACTGTTGTGTTTTACACACTGACAGCTCAAACTAGCACCAACCCCTCTTCACGTATGAGTTTCCCATTTGCGATTTGCCTCAGTATATATAGAGTTTCACCACTCAAGATATGATATTCATATATCTGGATAGTCTATTGTTGGAGTGAAGGGTCCGCTCAGTCTTCTAAGTACCGCTAACCAGCGCTGTCATGGACTGTTCTGCTGTAAGAGGATAATCCAGCATGTGATGCTTTTGTGACTGCTCAGTAGTGTGTGAGTGTGTTTTTAGATAAGGTAAGTGTGCGTTTGTGTATGCCTGTGTGAGAGTGTGTGAGTGTGTGTATTTAATCTCCGAAAAAGACTGCTCTTTTATGAGCCTCGCACCTCCAAAAAGCTCCTTACCATGATTAGGCCGAACTTTATAAAACAGCTTTTCTAGATTCTGGATAATTCCACAAGAATACCATGATGAAACAGTGTGACCCCAATACTGACCTGCTTTGTACTGGGGGAAATTGCTTCTCATAACTAATACTGCACCAACCCTCAAGTTCATGAGGAAAGAGAGGTCTGATTCTTGTGACCCGGCCAATTCTGGGTCTTTTTACGGAGGCTTATTCTCAAAAATAGTACTCTTTTAGTGCATTTGCACACTCATTTTGGGATCTAGAGCCTACCAACCCAAACACTGGATAACAGCCTTGGGCCATTAAACTATGTTATCAAATATTGCAATAATACAAAACCAGAGACGATATTAGCTTAATTATCATTCTGTTCTATTGTTTCTATCATGTGCCATGTGTCATTTAAGTATATACCACATGAACATAATATCAACTATTATCTACAAATCTACATTTTTAAAATGCCACTAGGAAAGATTAGAATGCAGAGATTCAATTTTGCAAAAATGCTGGATACAAACAAATGAAACAAACTCCGGTACCTGTGACTTACTCTCTGGTAGACGGTAATAAATGGTTGAGCTTATAAAGAGGGCGTCACCGTGACAGTTTTGGCAGTATTCTGGATTCCAACCAAACTAACACAGAGAACCAATTACAGAGGAGCCTCTACTAACGAACGCCTCTACTAACAAACATTCCAAGATACGAACCGGGCATTTGAATATTTTTGGCCTCCACCAACGAACCATGACTCTAGAAATGAACCCGAGCCTCCGCCAAGCCGGCGGCTGGAAATGGCCACTGACCCCAATAGACGAGTCTCCCAGCGCTCCCAGACTTGAGTGAGCTTTTAAGATTAGCTAATTGTAGCTTTAGCATTTTAGCATTAGTGTAAATAGCAAACATCGAAATTAAGCCGTATCTATGCTTCGTTTCCCCACATTCACCACCTACTCTCCGTTATTACACCCACCCCACCCCTACCTCCCGTCATACAGCCAGTGCCTGTGTTACTCCTCCAGCCAGTCGTCACGTCTTCAAGGTAGCGATGTGTAACCACTTACAACTTTATTGCTTTTTTATTACTGTTTCCACTGTATTTCTCTTTTATTTTTAGTAACACTACATGTATTTTTTTTACTAATTTGAGAGTGTTGTAAACACATATCAGTGCAAAAAGGGTGACTTTCGGGGTGAGGGCTGGAACGCATTAATTGCTTTTCCATTATTTTAAATGGGGAAAATTGACTCAAGAAATGAACTTTTTTACTTAACGAACCGGGTCACGGAACGGATCAAGTTCGTAGGTAGAGGTTCCAGGGTAATTCTTCTTCTTCTTCACTTTTATGGACTATTTCATCAATGAATGTTTTATCTGGATAATTCTTTGTCTAAATTTACATTATCGCCCAAGCCTACTGGAACTTGTGGTTTGCATTAGTCAATAAACAAAGATAAAACAAGGCGTTCTGATGTTCCTTACGTAGACTGCAGGCACATTATTATTACAACACAATCTCTCCCTGAACATGTCCAATCACAGAGCCAGACCCACGAGCAAAGGATTAAACCACGTAAACCAGACGTAACCGGAGGACATGAGAAAACAGAGCCGAAACAATAACAGACAACTGAGAAAACTGGCGATAATAAGCAGAGAAGGAAGAACCAAGCTAAAAAGCATGAAGGGAACCAAGCTGAGATGAAGCTGCTTGTGGTATTTTGACATAGAATTTCACAGAAATTTAATAAAGACACATAAGACTGTGTTAGCTTCTGGAAAACAGGTTTAAGACGTTCCCTTTACTGGGAAACACTCTTAATAAAAGCAGCAAATAAGCAAAATAAAATGTATTACCTTAAAAACTTACATGAAGACGAGCCTTCTGTCAAAACAGCACACACTGAGATTCCAAAAGCAGGAATACACCCTGGAGGGGGCGCCAGTCCTTCACAGGGCAACACACACTCACACATTCACACACACACTCACACCTACGGACACTTTTGAGTTGCCAATCCACCTACCAACGTGTGTTTTTGGACTGTGGGAGGAAACCGGAGCACTCGGAAGATACCCACGCGGACACAGAGAGAACACACCACACTCCTCACAGACAGTCACCCGGAGGAAACCCACGCAGCACAGAGAGAACACACCACACTCCTCACAGACAGTCACCCGGAGGAAACACACGCAGACACAGGGAGAACACACCACACTCCTCACAGACATTCACCTGGAGGAAACCCATGCAGACACAGGAAGAACACACCACACTTCTCACAGACAGTCATCCGGAGGAAACCCACACAGACACAGGGAGAACACACCACACTCCTCACAGACAGTCACCCGGAGGAAACCCACACAGACACAGGGAGAACACACCACACTCCTCACAGACAGTCACCCAGAGGAAACCCACGCAGACACAGAGAGAACACACCACACTCCTCACAGAGAGTCACCCGGAGGAAACCCACGCAGACACAGAGAGAACACACCACACTCCTCACAGACAGTCACCCGGAGGAAACCCACGCAGACACAGGGAGAACACACCACACTCCTCACAGACAGTCACCCGGAGCGGGAATCAAACCCACAACCTCCAGGTCCCTGGAGCTGTGTGTCAGCGACACTACTTGCTGCTGATTCCAAAAGCACAGTATAGTTCAGATCACCACTTCAAGTAGTGCTCAAATGATCTTAAAACACTGTTTCTTAAGCCAGTGGGGCTTAAAGAGCTAAAGCATCATTAAATATGACTGTGTATACTTTTGAGTTTCAGGAATGGGTAGCCAGGCATTTCTCTACTCCATGTGCGTTTTTGTCATGCATAATATATTTCAGTTCACTTTTCAGCAGAAATTGAACCTGAAGTTATTTCATGTGGCAGAAAGATGTATGTGATTACAGTGAGTATTCTCTACTTTGGGGTGACCCTGCCCTTCCCGAGTGATCTAGTTCAGGCTATTATTACAAAGAGGAGCAGGTGGGGGAACTTCAAGGGAAAAAGAGGTCAGAAGAAGGGTGGAGACACTTTTAATAGTGTAGCTAGGTGTTGGCCACAGACCAAAGTGAACCCTGGAGCAGCATATTAACAATTGGAGACAAAATAACCATTAAAAAAATGCTCTCCATATGTCGCTGTTCACTAAAGCTATTTTAGAACAAGTGCAGCACGTAGTCGACTCAAATAAATACACGGTGCCCTGAAAGCACAGTCAAAATATGTTCATTTTCTTTTCCTAATTAATGAACCAACACCTATAACACAACAGATGGTGCTCCGTTACATCTGTCCATTATCTTTGTGGTCCATATTATCCTCGTGGTCCATGTCTTGATATAAAGACCTTAGTGCCATGTCTCTAATCAAATATTCCTCTAAAGTAGCAAACACTTTCCACTACCAGCGGTGCATTCACATTTCTCCAATATGGCAGACTCTTCCTGTGAGCTGCAGTACACGGTGTAAAGGAAAAGTCACAGGACACAGCACCATAAGGCCGTCTCTCTACACTGAACCAATTCGAGGTAGTTCAAATGTTAAAATGGAAGCTGAGCACATGCAGAAAGAACTAGGATGAGTTAGCTCACTGTTACTATGTGCTAACCAAGGCTTTTGTGTGGAGGCTATTCAGATGATGATTTTATTCAACGCAAAGATCATGCAGCAATTTGCTGTTTATTACAAAACATACTGATGAGTTATAGGTTAGTGTTACAGTTTCAATGTAAATTACTGCTGTTTGAAAAACTCATGTAATTTACATTCATTCATTCATTATCTGTAAGCAGTGGGTCCAGAGCCTACCTGGAATCATTTGGTGCAAGGCAGGAATACACCCTGGACGGGGCGCCACACACACGCACACTCACACATTCACTCACACACTTACACCTGCGGACACTCGCCAATCCACCTACCAACGTGTGTTTTTGGACAGTGGGAGGAAACCAGAGCACCTGGAGGAAACCCACGTAGACACAGAGAGAACACACAACACTCCTCACAGACAGTCACCCGGAGGAAACCCACGCAGACACAGAGAGAACACACAACACTCCTCACAGACAGTCACCCAGAGGAAACCCACGCAGACACAGGGAGAACACACCACACTCCTCACAGACAGTCACCCGGAGGAAACCCACGCAGACACAGGGAGAACACACCACACTCCTCACAGACAGTCACCCGGAGGAAACCCACGCAGACACAGGGAGAACACACCACACTCCTCACAGACAGTCACCCGGAGGAAACCCACGCAGACACAGGGAGAACACACCACACTCCTCACAGACAGTCACCCAGAGGAAACCCACGCAGACACAGAGAGAACACACCACACTCCTCACAGACAGTCACCCGGAGGAAACCCACGCAGACACAGGGAGAACACACCACACTCCTCACAGACAGTCACCCGGAGGAAACCCACGCAGACACAGGGAGAACACACCACACTCCTCACAGACAGTCACCCGGAGGAAACACACGCAGACACAGGGAGAACACACCACACTCCTCAGACAGTCACCCGGAGGAAACCCACGCAGACACAGGGAGAACACACCACACTCCTCACAGACAGTCACCCGGAGGAAACCCACGCAGACACAGGGAGAACACACCACACTCCTCAGACAGTCACCCGGAGGAAACCCACGCAGACACAGGGAGAACACACCACACTCCTCACAGACAGTCACCCGGAGGAAACCCACGCAGACACAGGGAGAACACACCACACTCCTCAGACAGTCACCCGGAGGAAACCCACGCAGACACAGGGAGAACACACCACACTCCTCACAGACAGTCACCCGTAGCGGGGCTCAAACCCTTTCTCCACACAGCATGAGTATACATAATACTGTTAATTTTATTTGTGTTCAATATAAAACACGCTGAAATGATTTCTGTTTTTAAGCACATTTTAAAAAACACCATGGCAACTGTGGCCACTAAAATCATGATATTAAATATTTCATTTGTATTCGCTTTCATGTCTAGTGTATAGTGCCTTACCCCTTAATTTAGACATGACAAATCCTTCCTTGTTTCCTTCCACGGAACATTTGCTGGCAGTGCAGAATGCAGAACGTGGAAGCTCGGCGAGTATTTTTTTTTTCCAGAAAACAGCGTGCGGTGCCACTAAACTGGAGGAAAAGGTGTCACCTTATGGCAAGGTTTATATTTTATTAACAACGTTGCCGTGACATGGAGTCATGTCAAAATAAAGTGCGAGCTGAAAGTTTTGGGAGCTGCCACTTAGGAGCGGCCAGTCCGCCGAGAGTGGGAGGAAGTGTTGGCCTCCTCTGCCCGTTAAGCGCCTAATGATTCGGACTGTCTGCAGCCGAATGCTTGGCTCTGCTCTCATGTGCTATTCAGTGCAACACAAGCGTTAAACATGCAATAAACAAAAACATGACGAAATTTGGAGAGAAATTAATACCGCTGTGACACCAATTGATGCTTCGTGGGAGACATCAGGCTGAGAAAATGCATCCCTTAGACTTGCGTATCACTTTTCAGGAATGAATAAATACATTTAAATATGATAAATATACACACACATACATATCATTATTAATCACTCCCCTTTAGCACCAGTGAGACAAAGCAGAAGCTTCTGGAATCTACAGCACCTTACTCTTCTCGCATATTTCCTTAAATACCATTCTTTCAATTCCTCTATTTTCTTTTGTGGCATCGTCTTACATCAGAGTTATAAGCAGAGACACCCATATTTACATTTCCTGATTAAGAGCAGGTTAATTCTCAGAGGAAAGCCATGTATGACCTTCCCCACACAAGGGGTTTCTTCATGAACACGTTACTGCAATAAAGATAAACACACATATTAAAGCTAAACTAATTGCACCTGCATTTCATCTCCCACTGCAGGCTGTCACTGCTAAAGCCACGCCCCCATGTTTCTCATCCAAGATGTAATTAAAGTCATGCATATTCTGTGCATTAATTTTGTCTCCCTTTTGATCTGATGGAGAAAGCGGCTGGACAAGACACTAACGAGCTGGGTGAATTTTGGGTGAGAATCCGAGTGCTGTGCAGAAGCAGAGCTGCTCCATCTTCCTCAGCTCTGGCACTGAGATTCAAAACCGCTCACCCTTCTCCTGACTGGGTGTTTTTTTTTTTTTTTACTGCACTCTCGCTTTCCCTTTCACTGAACTCTCTCTATATGTCATATCTTTCTCCACAAACTTTCTCTCTCCCTCTCGCTACCTTTTCCTCCCTTTCTAGCTCTGCTTTCCTTTTGAGTACGGCTGAAAGGAGTTACCTGACCCGCGGTCCACTCAAGCCCAGAGGCAAGAGACACGGAGACAGAGAGCACGAGGTGAACTCTTAGCTCTCCCACCTCCTCACTTTCTCACAGTAGCTCCAGGGTTGAGAGGTCAGGAGCAGCCCCTAGCTGTGGGGGGAGAGCACGGTTGCATGGTGGTTATAAGCCTAATGGCTATGTAAAGGATCTTAGCCTTAGCCTTAGCCTTAGCGTATTACTGGTTCCCTATTGGTGTTTAGCTCTCCATGGAGATGTTGAGCTTAGCGGCTGAAGGCCAGGCAAAGAGAAGATACAGAGAGACGAGGCAGGGTTTTTCAAAAGCAAAGGAGTGAAAGGAAAGTAAGCTGGAGGAGACTTTAAACAGATGGGCATAGGGAGACGAAAATGGCTTTAGAGGTTTGTAAAAGTGACACAAAAGGATATCTTTCCTCTGTGCAGTCCCTTTGGGGGCGGCTGTGTGCTATGTGTGTGTGTGTGTGTGTGTGTGTGTGTGAGAGAGAGAGAGAGAGAGAGAGAGAGAGAGAGAGAAGAGAGAGAGAGCTGTGAAAAGGAGAGTAGAAATAGGCCAGAGCACAAGATAAAGCGCTTTATCTTCCTGAGAAATAAACGTCCCATCCCTGCCTCCTTTTTTGAACAGTCCGAGCCCAAAAACAGCATTATGTATGGTATGGGCCCTCAGTAAATAGGCCGATATTCACAGCCATATGCAGTGGAGATTAGCTTTTTCTGCCTCTCTCAGCAAAAAAAAAAAAAAAAAAAAAACAGCCTTCCTGCTTCTTCATGGACTTGCGCTCAGATAGATCAGACATATAATTCTATAAAAAACCCGCAAAATGCCATCAGGACTTCACCACACACGTACGCCGCACAAGAAAAGGACCTCCGGGCCACAAAAAAACACATTACTATGCTCTTCCCCATCATTCAATATTTATATAATCACACTAACCAGGCCAGGCCCATTTGCTGAAAATAATAATAGAGGGGGAGAAGGCAATCAATGGTGCCACTATGAGTGGTCTGTGCTAGGGGACTGAGTGCAAGACGGGACTCCAGGAAACCATGAGAGAGAGGGGGTGAGACAGGCTAGTGCTGATCTACTGTCAGCTTGTTCTGAAGGTGGCGGCCTGATGAGTAGGACAGAAGACACAGCGCATAAAGAAGAAATAGAGTGGTGTTCTCAGCAACAGAATCTGTAATTAGGGACCTTTAAAGAAGCAGCTCAAAGAGTGAGACAAGTGAGAGTGAGAGTGTCTCTGGGTGGATGTTATCAATACATTATTTTAGTTTATATTTACTACTATTATAACTGCTTTCTTTTCACTGAGGTAGTCATTAAAGCAAACAGGACGGAAGTGAACTGAACTGAATAACATTGGACTGAAAAAGCGTTTAAAAATGGCCTCTTTCTCTCTCTCTCATTGTTGCTTGCCCTTGTGTCACCAAATTAACAACACAGCGCCGATTTAATAACACATACCTACTCCTTCCACACACACACACACACATTCCCACGTACACTAATTGGTATTAGACTTGAAAACTGATTATTAAAGCAATTCTTAATAAGGAGAACTACCGGTCTAATGTGTAGTTAGCAGCAGGGCGTGTCTGGATTAGAACATCCATGTGTTCATGTGCAAGTTATGGCAGAGTTCGCTCTGTTAAATATCCGTTGCAGGTACAAAGCATAAAGAAGGCACTGAAGCCTGAATAATTCATTGTGTTGTTTCCTGCCTGCATTTTAGACTGTGTGATGCTGTTTGTGATAAGAGAAGAAGGTGGGGGAAGCAACGAAAAGACAGAGAGAGAAAGATACAGGGGGTGGGGTGGAAGGGACAAGAGAGGAGACAAAAACACTTCCACCTGTGTACCTGGCGTAACAGTGACGGGAGTTCACCTCAGAGACCACTGGTTTTTTTATTGTTCAAAGGTGCTTCAGGCACTGAAAGAGAACTTTTGTAAATTATACTTTTCTGTACAAAACCAACAGTGTAAGAAACAAGGGCAAAGATAAACTAGGCAAGCCTAGCTTTGCCGGACCGCCATTAGACATTGTCACAGAGGTGTTTCTGATATTTCAAAATGAAGGTCTGGAGAAACTTTGGTGCTTCATTCATTCATTCATTATCTGTAAGCACTTATCCAATTCAGGGTCGCGGTGGGTCCACAGCCTACCTGGAATCATTGGGCGCTAGGCAGAAATACACCCTGGAGGGGGCACCAGTTCTTCACAGGGCAACACAGACACACACACACACACACACTCACACCTACGGACACTTTTGAGTCACCAATCCACCTACCAGCATGTGTTTTTGGACTGTGGGAGGCAACCAGAGCACCCGGAGGAAACCAACGTGGACAAGGGGAGAACACACCAACTCTTCACAGACAGACATGAGCGGGAATTGAACCCACAACTTCCAGGTCCCTGGAGCTGTGTGACTGCAACACTAACCTGCTGCACCACCGTGCCGCCCCTGGTGCTTCATATCAATGTCTTTGTTTACATGTGGTTTTTATTCTGTGATTGTGTTGTACCGACAATATGGAGGGCAGGTAATAAATGCAGAAATGAAAAAAGGAGCACAAAGTTGTGTTAAAAATATATTACACTGGCATCAGTGTGTTTCTTGCTATTTAAAAATAAATACTAGATGATCTACCACCAAAGAACGACCAAGAACAGTGTAACTGGTTAGAGTAAAACACTTGAAATTTAAGATGGCTGTGCGCAGCTCTATGAAGATTTATAAACACACTAACACCACAAAATGTCTCCCTACAACAAAGACACACACTCATGTGAAATAAGACAAATTCAGCAGTCCTCCTCTCTCTGTGAGACATAATACGCATGTAAATGTTGCTGAGTTCCTGAGCCGTCCTGCTGAGCTAGCGAACTAACCAACGCCATGATGTCACGCCAAACACAGCCCCAGAAACACACACATGCAGAGCGTGTTCTTGACTTATTTCCTATTTTTCAGTCATGGTTCACACTGAAGAACCTACACTTCTTTGATTCCAGCTGGAAACTAATTTTTCTGCCAAACGTTTCCACATTTAGTTCACGAACAGAAATGCATCTTCTAGGCCGGCCCGGCAAATACCATATATCTATTACTGTATTCAGTATATCCAGAAAAATCAAACAGAACCTAAAAATAAATGTGTTGATACACTTGCAATGCTCTTCCAGTTCTACACCAGCGAGCCCCATGCGGACAGCTAACAGTGCCATTCTCATACTTTCTCCACTAATTAAAAGTTCATTAACTGTGGTGTTGTAGCCATAAGCTGAACATTTCTTCTCATTTCCAATTCATGTTTTCAGTAACCCTGATGTAGTGCTCAGTGTATCATGTGGACTACGTGCGCTGCTGGACTTAATTACTCTCCTCCGTTAGAGCTCTCCTCAAGCTCGTTGTTGCCGCAAGCTGTGATTACCGTTCTTATTACTGTGTCAGATTTTGCGGCCGTCTTGTTTATCGCCGCGCAAAATCACACCCAAAACAGAGCTTTGAATGTGTTTCTGATGCGGGCGGCACAGGATCCTAAGCTCTGGGCCTCAGCCCTGCGATTCCTCAGCCCTGTAATTTCTGAAGCAGCAGGCACACTGTGATTACAGACTCGAGGGGGGCTTCAAACGTCGCATCGTCTTATTTTTTTCCTCACCACTTATTGTTTTGTGCCGGTACGTTTTCAGTTTGTCTTTGACATTGGTCCAGGCAGCTGCGGATGGTTTAAGCTCATAATAGGGCTGTGGGGATCTGTGGTTAGGTTCTTTAAAGATGCAGGAGTAGAAGAAGGTTTTTAAGTGTTAATCCATATAGGGGTCTGCATGTATGGTTAAAACAGCACTTTATGCAGCATGAGAGTGGAGCAAGATCTAATGGAACAGAAGTAGAGAGGGGCACAAAACAACTGCAGGTACATAATATAGAATAATGCTGGGCGAAATGGCCGCAAACCAGTATCACAATTAACTGAACATTTTACCTCGATTATGATTAATGAATGATTAATCTCCTCCATGTTGTTTAAATGTGGCAGAGAGGATGGGGCAGAATCATGTGACTAAATGCACGGTAGTGTGGTTTTAAGAGGACAGATCGAGAACACACCGTGGGGAACATATAACAGAATTAAAGACAAATTTGTATAATTGATATAAGCAAGGAGGAGGCAGGGTGGCGCAGCAGGTAGGTGTTGCAGTCACACAGCTCCAGGGACCTGGAGGTTTGGGTTTGATTCCCGCTCCGGGTGACTGTCTGTGAGGAGTGTGGTGTGTTCTCCCTGTGTCTGCGTGGGTTTCCTCCGGATGACTGTCTGTGAGGAGTGTGGTGTGTTCTCTCTGTGTCTGCGTGGGTTTCCTCCAGGTGCTCCGGTTTCCTCGCACAGTCCAAAAACACACGTTGGTAGGTGGATTGGTCACTCAAAAGTGTCCATAGGTGTGAGTGTGTGAGTGGATGTGTGAGTGTGTGTTGCCCTGTGAAGGACTGGCGCCCCCTCCAGGGTGTATTCCCGCCTTGCACCCAATGATTCCAGGTAGGCTCTGGACCCACCGCAACCCTGAACTGGATAAGGGTTACAGATGAATGATATCAATATCTGAATATCAATTTTGATTCATTTTCCATTAATTGCCCAGCAATAGAAACAATGTTTGAGAGAATGGATGAAGAATGAGAAAAAGATTAAACAGAAAGGCAACAGGGAGCTATATCATGAGGCACAGTGTACAAAACTACCAGGGCTGGCAGCATTCACACCCCCAATGACTGAATAACGTGACGAGGCTTTGTCATATTATTATCGTACTGTTAGTCCATAATGCTATTATGAAGACACATGTTCATAAATGTAGCTGAACTGATACACTATTCTTCCCCGATGTCAGTCTAGTTTGAAACCATTGTTATAATCATCTGCTCAATTTGGTTGAATGCTTTCACTATATTGCATTTTTTGACTGTCATGCCAATAAGCCTCCCCTGATTTGATTTCATTTGATTTGAGGGCGAGGCTAAGAGAGACCGAGGGAGAAAGAAAGGAAGAGACGGGAAATCTGATTGAGATGCAGCAGTGCATAGGGTTCTGTGGGTGCTGTGGTTAATAGATTCCAGGAAGGTTTGGCTGATAAAGAGGTCATTCACTTTGCCTTCACCAATGTTCGTGCAGAAATACAGCAACGTGACTCCACACTCAGACGGCGACTCTTCAAATCATTCTCGTTTCTACAAAAACCTAACGTAACTATTACTCCTTCACTCTTATCACAGCTTCTCTCACAAACAAGACACCCTGCCGAACAACACTCCAATTAACAACACTCTGTTTCAAATCACACACACACACACACACACACACTCCCACACTTTTAAAACTCCACGGCTCAGCCTTGTACTGCTTGGAGTCTGTCGACAAAAACAGAGGGGGGCATTCATCGAGAGCTAGAGAAAGGAAGAGAAAAGTATATTAAATTTCCGATGTTGTTTTGTATTTTTTACTTTAATGGTCTTAAACTCCATAACCCTCCCTTTGCTATTACAAGCGCTCTACAGTGCATCTGTCATGTCAGTGATGCCCCTGAATTGAACTGAATTGAATACAAAAAGATTGAGGGAGGGGAAGTCGGGGGGTGAGGCAGCGTAATCAAGTAAAGCCCTATTCAGATGGGAATCGTTTTACGTGGGGAGCTGGAGTAATGTCATTTCGCTACAGAACTTCAGTGAGTTTATGACGGATTCTCAATAATAACAGAGATGAAAGTGGCCACTCCATTTATATATGATAGTGGGAGGTTAGTGTGCATGTTTTTCAAAACGTGGATCAGACACAGCAGTGCTACTGAAGCTTTCTGAGAACAGCCCACAAACCAAAAACAACCATCTCCTAATACATTATCTCCTAGTCCAGGGGTCACGAATAGGTGGCCCGCGGTCCAGACCCAGATGCTGTACCATCCGGACCTGGACCTGGACCTGTAACTGATAAAATAATAAGAGCTGTTTCATATTTAGCTGAGTATATGTTTTAAATGGTGTGACTCTTCTAGTCATTTGGTCCAGGTTTAGCGCTCCAGACTAATCACATGCGTTGTAGTTACAGCAACATTTTATGTAGTTAACATATCACACGTGAGGCTACTCAGCCAATCAGATCTGTGCATTATGCTGAGCGCTGTGACTCTGATGAGTAACACACACAGGGTAGCGCTCCAGACACCACTGTCCTGGGGCCAATAAAAATAGCCCAAGGGACGTGATATCAGCTCTTTTGGGACACTTTCAGGACGACAGTGTTGTGAGAAGCAAAACCAGAACGATTAAAAATAAGGGAATGATTACAGTGTGAAGTTCTGATGACGCTGAACTTGGTTTCTGTTTACGGATAAAGTCCCGCCCTCCAGCAATAAGAACAGAATGAATAAATCCTGCTGTATATGGAAATGTAATTGAAATTGTTGACCCTGTCCTAGTCCTTCATAACAGATAACGGGTGAAATGATGGCAAAAGAGTTCACTCACTCTTAATCCTTCACACAGTTATTATATTATATTATGTAACTTTAAGTGTGGGGGGGGGGGCACTGTGGTGCAATAGGTAGTGTCTCTGTCACAGCTCCAGGGTCCTGGAGGCTGTGGGTTCGAGCCCCGTTTTGGGTGACTGTCTGTGAGGAGTTTGATGTGTTCTCCCCATATCCGCGTGGGTTTCCTCCCACACATTGGGAAATAAATTGGTGACTCAAAAGTGTCCGTAGGTGTGAGTAAATGTGTGAGTGTGTATAACCCTGTGATGTACTGGCACCCCTCTACTGTGTGCTTCTGGGTAGGCTCCGGATCCACAGCAACCCCGGACTGGATAAGAGGTTACAGACAGTGAATGAATGAATGAAAGAATGAGTTTCACTCTTCTCTGTGATCTTTTAGGTCATCGACACCTGAGTTTAGCCAAATACTTCAATGACTCTGAATTTGAACAGTCAAAGCCTCCACCAGTGCCTCCATTGTTGAGAAAACCCTGCACAAAACTCTTCTGCCATAGAAAATGACAGAATATCCGATCATATGTAAATTTGGAACTAATTAATATAACCTAGGGTTATTATTAGTGGTCATTACACAGTAGGTAAACTGCCTGGGAACCAGGTTGATTCTGACGAGATTAAAATCATTGAGATACTCAGGTATTAATGACTTTTTCCACAGGTAAAACTAATCTCATCCAATAGAGAGTGAGAGAGAGAGAGAGAGAGAGGAGAGAGAGGAGAGAGAGAGAGAGAGAGAGAGAGAGAGAGAGAGAGAGGAGAGAAAGAGAAGAGAGAGGAGAGAGAGAGAAAGGAGCTCTCGGGAGCACTGGGCTTGTTTACTGTATCAGACAAAATATCAGAGTAATTCCTCCCTCCGGATGCTCCGTGGCCAGGCAATTGCAGGCAGACATGCCATGCAGTTTGATGGCTATTACATAGAGAAGAGCAAAGAAAGACAGTCCTCTTAAACGTACAAAACTCATGTCCCCTCCCTCCCTCGTGGATGCCCGCAACGTCTCACTTTAACACAGTGAAGACGGGGTATAAGCAGTGAAAAAGAATTAAAGAAACAAATCTATCCCAGCAGCAAGGGAATGCCTTATGCTCATCAAACAGCAAGTGCTTTACTGCGGCTACTGTGACACCACTTTAAAACACCACATCTGGTTTAAATACAAAGAAATTTAGCTACCAAACTACAAAGGCAAGGAGCGAAGTCCCTGCTTCCACCATCCATCCACTCATTCATTCATTCAGTCTTTGTTACTACTTCATCTTTATCAGGGAGGTGATCCACCCAGAAGAACTGGCCACAGCCCAAACAAGGCACAACTCCATCTGTCATCACACATTCACCCACTCACCCACACCCATGGAAAATGGCCCATAGTCAGATGTAGTCTTCACAGCGGCACAAAAAAATCAGCTCCCACTGATCAAACAGCCACTGCTTCAGTGTGGTCAGAGGGTGAATGTCTCAAACACACTGCCACTGACCTCATTCCATCTCTCTCGTTATCGACAGGGAGCTTTATCAATACACACGCCACAACAACAAGGGTGCGGGGCAGGGAGAGAGACAAGGCTAACGCTAATGTGACCTACTCACGCAGGCTCTAATGCATTAATGACCAGGAGACAAGCGCTAATGTGACAAACGCAGATGCACTCTGACACTAATGGAAGATTTGGCCTGTGGTTATATTCATTAAGTGAACAAGGCAGGGGGTGGGGTTGGGGGGGAGCTGTCCTCACCTACAGCCCAGTCCAAGAACAGCATGCTGACTGGGACTGAAATATCACCTGACAAGGTGAGGGGAAAAGGCATCCAAACTAACCTAACTTTATACAGGGGGAACGGAGGGAAGTATACAGACAACGGGGGGGGAGAGAGAGAGAAAGAGAGAGAGAGAGAGAGAGAGAGAGGGAGAGAGAGAGAGAGAGAGAGAGAGAGAGATGAGAGAGAGATGAAAGAGAGAGAGAGAGAGAGAGAAAGAGAGAGAGAGAGAGAGAGAGAGAGAGAGAGAGAGAGAGAGAGAGAGAGCGGGAGAGAGAATATGATATGGAAAAAAAGTGAGGGAAAAAAGCAAAACAGACACAAAAAAGAAGAAAGTAACAAAGTAATGAAGAAAAAAGAGAGGAGAGAGGGAGAGGGAGTGAAAGAGTTAAATTAAGAGAATCAAAGTCACAGAAACAAGGAAAGAGAAAGTCATTGAAGAAAGAGAAGAGAGGAAAAGAACGAGCGATACAAGGGTGAAAGGGGAAGCATGAGCAAGTAAGAGTCAGAAAGGAGAGATTGTGAGAGACAGGGAGATAGAGAGAGAAGGATACCTGTGTGTAGTGAGAGAGAGAGAGAGATATTTATACGATGTTAGCGTAAGAGAGAAGGAAAAGAGAGATAGAGAAGGAGTGAGAGGGAGTTAAAGGGGGTATACAGAGGGGGGAGTGTGGGTAAGAGAGAAGGTGGAGACAGTTTGTTGGCAGAGAAGAGCGATCTCTCCAGTGGAGGTCACTCTTCAGACGACAGCACTCCTCCACGCTTCTACCTCCAGCGTTTTCTCTCAGTTTAAAACATGTTTGTGGCATGTCAAAACTCTCCGAGAGCTGCAGAAGCTCACGCATTCCCAGTCTGCACACGCCTGGGTGGATGCGGTATCAATTGTCTGACAACCCCCCGCCGTACCGGCTCTCATTAACAAGCCTGAATGAAAAAGCCGTAATGGCCAGAGAAAAAAAAATTGAAAAGAGAAAAAAACTAACAAAGCTGGAGGAATTATTCCATTCCAGCGCTTTCACACCTTCATCCCAAAAGGAGCACGCGGATGGTACTTTCAGCGCCGCGGCACCCAATCAATTTGATCATGAGCACACAACCTGTTAGCGCCAGAGCAGCCCCGCTGGGGTCAAGGGCCACTCTCACAGGCGGACTCGTTTGTTTATTAGCCCCGAATAACAAGAGACCCCCGCCCCTCCCCCAACTCCTCATCAGTCTGAATGGAGACCCTACGTGCCTTCATTAGCGTTATCTCCCTGGAGCGCGTGGGCCCCCTTCTCCCTCAACACAGCAGCTTCTGTAAACACACAATCCGGCACATAACAAGTTGTTTTTCAGTTTTTTTTTCCATTCCTTACATTTCTTCTTGTCCTGAGATGGTGATGACAGCGCAATATAAATGACTTAAAAATCTGTTTCCCTCTCAGCGTTTCTATTTCTCTCTCTGCTTCCACATACTCTGGAAATGCTCTCATAAAACAATAAACAATTTGCCATTTATCTGCTTCTCTCGTTTTCTTTCCCTCCCTCGTTCTCTCTCTCTAACGCTCTTCACTCTTCTCCTTGCCACTCTACAGCTCCTTCTCCCACTCAGACTCTATTCTTATTTATTTCATCTCACTGACCACTAACATCTGTGTTTTTCCACTCTATCCCACCCACTCTCTCTCTCTCTCGCTCTCTCTCCCCCCTCTTCATTAAGCAGGCTCTGTGTCTGTGTGTGTGTGAGATTCATTAGTGTTTGTCCTCTTCATTTGAACAAGGGGCTGAGGATAATTAGGGTGTATCTGTTTGTCCAGCAGTCTTCCACACAGTAACATCTCAAGGCCAATTACCACGTGCACGCATCACCCCCCCCAAACATCACAGCCAAGCATCCGTCCCTCTGTCTGCCTTTATTCTTTGTCGCCACGCTCTAGGTCTGTTTTGTTGGACTCTTTTATTCTTGTCTTTATTCACATGCAAAGCACAACACAGACCTGGACCTTGTTGCACCAGTTATGCATAAATTTGCGATGAGGTTTCTGCGCAAAGTCTTTACTAATAGGGCTCTTCCACTGCATGGAAACCACTCGGCTCTACTCAACTTTTTTTGCTTTTCTATTAGGCATTGGGTACTTTATTAGTACCTGCTCACTCCTGGTTCCACGTGAGCTGGGAAGGGACCAAAATGTGGTTTTTAAAACCTTGCAGAATGCTGATTGGCCAGAGAGACTTGTCAGTCAGGACGCAGTGCGGACATCCAGCACAAACTAATAATTTGTAAAATCTCCTAGCAACAGTAGTGAGATTACGCCACGCTCTTCTGAAGAGGTTCAAATATTCCTTGGATTGATGGCTGAGAAAGCACTCCAGCAAGAACTGGAAAGTGCCTCAAAGAACTAACACTACACGGATCGGATAGATTTGCGTAGTGTATGTACTGTGCAGTGGGAAAGCCCCATAAGTTCTCAAGTATAGCATTAACTTTGAATTAACATTAACTATAGAATTAACTTTGTATTCTAATTCAGTTGTACAAGTCCATGAGTGAATCAACAAAAACACTGCCACAAAACAAAACATTGTTTTCCTTTGTGACTGTAACAATTAAAGTAATGAAACTGTGTAAACACTGGACACTGTTCCAGTTATTGAGTACACAACTGGAACATTTGATTTTGATTTTAAAGAAATCTACAATGGGGCGCCATGTTGGTACTGCTAGTGGCCTTGCTGCCACACAGCTCCAGGATCTCTGGATCCCGGGTTCAATCCACACCTCATGTGACTGTGTGTTTCCCCACCTTTTACCTGTGTGGGGTTCAACCAGATGCTCAGGTGTCCGCCCACAGTTGAAAAAAAAAAAAACATGTTGTAGGCGAATTAGCAATGCAAAAGTGTCCATAGCTATGAATGGATAAGCGTGTGTTGGACAGGCTCCTGGTCCAGGGTGTGCTCATCCATGGTGCCTAATGATTCCAAGTTGACTCTAGAAACATTTGGTTACATAAAATGAATGAATGAATGAATGAATGAATGAATGATATCTAAACGTTATTAACTCTCACACATATTTACATATAAGCTTCTACAGTCAACCCTTTATCTGTAACTTCACTAATTATTAACTTATGTTTAGCAAGAAGAAACTGTCCACAAGGGGAGCTATTATCACTCATTCATCTACTGAAACCACTTCATCCTGACCAGGGACATGGTGTGTCTAAAGCGTACCCAGAACACACCCTAGAGAAGGTGCCAGTCCATTGCAGGGCATCACATATTTGTGAATGATTTCATACAGCAGGTCCACCAGAGAAAACCAACGCAGACACAGGGAGAACACTATTAGCACTCAAGTAGCCTCATAAAATTAAAGAGAACAGGATCACACAAATACACACATTGCAGTATCAAACTGTGAGTGTATGAGTTCAAACACATAAACACACCCTTCGTAAGCACAAAAACATACAGTTTATTAGAGCTGTGCCTTATCATAACGTGTGCAATAATATCGCAAAAAAAATGTTTATAATCAATATCGTGATTTTTGTGATATTCTGACTTGTTTACATAATAAATCACTGCAGTTACAGTAATATGACTTCAGTCACGTGGAGGTGGTTTGGATATAAAATAAATATTCTAAATATGTTTATACAATGTCAGAATCTTGGTATGTTGGTATGGTGTGTTCTCTCTGTGCCTCCGTGGGTTTCCTCCGGGTGACTGTCTGTGAGGAGTGTGGTGTGTTCTCCCTGTGTCTGCATGGGTTTCCTCCAGGTGACTGACTGTGAGGAGTGTGGTGTGTTCTCCCTGTGTCTGCGTGGGTTTCCTCCAGGTGACTGACTGTGAGGAGTGTGGTGTGTTCTCCCTGTGTTCGCGTGGGTTTCCTCTGGGTGGACTGTCTGTGAGGAGTTTGGTGTGTTCTCCCTGTGTCTGCGTGGGTTTCCTCCAGGTGACTGACTGTGAGGAGTGTGGTGTGTTCTCCCTGTGTCTGCGTGGGTTTCCTCCAGGTGACTGACTGTGAGGAGTGTGGTGTGTTCTCCCTGTGTTCGCGTGGGTTTCCTCCGGGTGACTGACTGTGAGGAGTGTGGTGTGTTCTCCCTGTGTTCGCGTGGGTTTCCTCCGGGTGACTGTCTGTGAGGAGTGTGGTGTGTTCTCTCTGTGTTTGTGTGGGTTTCCTCCGGGTGACTGTCTGTGAGGAGTGTGGTGTGTTCTCTCTGTGTTTGTGTGGGTTTCCTCCAGGTGCTCCGGTTTCCTCCCACGGTCCAAAAACCCATGTTGGTAGGTGGATTGGCGACTCAAAAGTGTCCATAGGTGTGAGTGTGTGTTGCCCTGTGCAGCACTGGCGCCCCCTCCAGCGTGTGTTACCGCCTTGCGCCCAGTGATTCCGGGTAGGCTCCGGCCCCACCGGGACCCTGAATTGGATAAGTGGTTACAGACAATGAATGAATAACATTTATTTTGTTTCAATAGTGTGTTTGTGAATTGAATAAAACTATTTAAAAAAATGTTCATATTGCCAAAATACCTTAAAATATCATGATATTATTGTATTGCCATATCACCCACCCCTAATGTCTATACAATGCTGCTGCAGCTGCTGCTTTTCCTGTATGACGACTATCTCTTCACAGTCTTGCAGACACCCATGCAGAGTAACTACAATTAACAGAAGGGAATGTTCACAATCTAAAAACATGATGTTACCTCACATCAATGTCACTGTGTCCTGTAAACAGTTAAAGAGTGAGCGTTGAGTGCTAAGGAAGACAGCTTACATCAGGCCCAGAGTGTGTAATTTAATGTTGTGTGACGTCTGTGAGAGCTCTGAGTTGGGCACTTTGAGCGTACGTTCATCTCCAATTACTTGAAAATTGAGTTTGATTGGCATGCTAATCCAATCCTGAGCCAAGCTTGGTATGGTGGCATTATGTTGCCAGTTGCATCAGCGTGGGCCTTCTGCACTGAATGAGGTGCTATGAGGAAAAAAAAAGTCTCCACAGACTTACACAGATTGCACAAACACACACAAATGATAAGTCTCATGTTAGCTGATACCTGACAAGATCTGGAAACTGCAGTACGTTTCTTAGGAAACAATGTGTTCTAGGACAAACATTAAGTTCAAATAAATAAATAAATAAAGGTACGGTCCAGGCATGGGAAGGCAAGCTAAATATCCCTACAGAACATCAATGCATTGTGCTGTCTTTGTGACAACAATGTGAGACAAAGTGCTCCATATTAACTGCCTTCTTGCTATATACCATCATCAATCACTGAAGAGAGCGCTTCTTTTTTTCATTGTTATTATTATTATTTTGCTGTTGTAGCATTTGTTGAAGTCATCTTAGAAAGCCACACAGATATTTAATTTCATTCTCCACTGGTTCAAAGAAAGAGGGCTCTCTTCATCATACCTTTACGCTGTGTTCCCTATTACTGCCGAGCCAGCTAAGACAAAAGCCCTCTATGAGTGGGGGGTGGGGGGGTGGGGGGAGAGCGAGAGATAGAGAGAGTGGTGCAGAGAGAGAGAGAGAGAGAGAGGTGGAAAAAAAAACACTAGTATTCAAATTATTGGGCAGCTTTAAATGAAGAGCTGTTTATCTTTTCCTGCCAGGCGGCGGAATTCACTTCAAATAAGCGGAGCAGTGCTGACTTTGAGCCTTGGTCAAGCAGGACGCCATCGCTATTTAGACCCTCAGCACAAACCAAGACAGGGCAAATGCAGCGAGAGCAGAAAAAAAAACTCTGAACTCTGCGTCCACGACCAAGCAGGCTGCTGTTTGGCCACATCGCTAAAAGGCCTTTTAGAGCAGTTCCAACTTTTTCATGCCACAAAGTAAGAAGACTGTGCCAAATAGGAATTTGGATTTTTGCAGAGAGCTGAACTAGAGCTTACTGATGTACTGCAAGAGCACACTACACTACGTGCACACTACGTGTAACACACACCATCCAAAACAGCGCTATGATATATGTTCTGACTCTTTTTCTGGTTTGTTTTGTTGTTTTTGCCTGAATGAATGAAACTTTGTTTTTACAATATCTTTAAAAACGCTGCCTCCAGTATTTTTCAATTAAAAAGCGTGAAAAGAATATACAGTGGAACCTCTACTTACGAACTTGATCCGTTCCATGACCCGGTTCGTTAAGTAGAAAAGTTTGTTTCTCGAGTCAATTTTCCCCATTTAAAATAATGGAAAAGCAATTAATGGGTTCCAGCCCCCACCCCAAAAGTCACCCTTTTTGCACTGATATATGTTTACAACGCTCTCAAATTAGTAAAAAAAATACATGTAGCGTTACTAAAAATAAAAGAGAAATACAGTGGTAACAGTGATAAAAAAGAAATAAAGTTGTAAGTGGTTACACATCGCTACCTTGAAGACGTGACGACTGGCTGGAGGAGTAACACAGGCACTGGCTGTATGACGGGAGGTGGGGGGTGGGTGGAATAACGGAGAGTAGGTGGTGAATGTGGGGAGACGAAGCGTAGATACGGCTTAACTTAGCACGAACTTCGATGTCTGCTATTTACACTAATGCTAAATTGCTAAAGCTACAATGTGCTAATCTTAAAAGCTCACTCAAGTCTGGGCGCTGGGAGACTCGCCTATTGGGGTCAGTGGCCATTTCCAGCTGCCGGCTCGGTGGAGGCTCGGGTTCGTTTCTAGAGTCATGGTTCGTTTGTGGAGGCAATAAATATTCAAATGCCCGGTTCGTATCTTGGAAAGTTCGTTAGTAGAGGTTCCACTGTATACACAAATATATCACAAAAATAAATGAGGAGTACATTGAAGGTACACCACTGGTTTGTCTCAGTGTATGTTTTTGCATTAATCAAGCTTCTAATGTCTTTGCTGTTCTTTCTATTAGTGTTAAGACATTTCTTGGTTCTTAAAGAGGACATATTATGCAAAACTCACTATTTTGCGTGCTTTTATATTTCCAAATCCATCCTTTTTCTGTGAGTCAGTTGAAAGAGTTTGGTGTCAGGAATCATTTGCTTCTAGGAGCTGTTTGGATGGAAAACCTGTTGTACAGCCTAGACGTCTATCGACTGAGCAGTGACTGTAATGTAGAGAAACCGTCTCGTTATTTAAGTTATATATAAGCTACTACACCATTGTCAAGACGTTTCCTATCCACTTATCCTTGTAACATCTCACTCTCACTCTTTTCCCGAGTGGCTGTGACAAACATACTCATAGCCTCCAACATCTCTGTCACGGCTGAAGAATAAATATTTGCTAGTAGGTAAATGCACAGAAGTGAGCTTGGTTGTTTTTCAGCTGCTTGGACGCTGGGAGTGAGTGAGTTACACCTGCTGTTGTTTTCTACAGGCCAAAGGGGAAGCATAAGCCGGGGCAGAAAAACAGACCTGGGCATCGGAACATCCTGTTTTCAGCTTTCTGTTTACCGCACAAACACTCAGTCACACACACGTCTAACTCATAAACACACCCACACAGACGGCGTCGTCCAATCTCTAGCTCAGTCACGCTCCAGCAACTTAAACACCACAACTCTTTCCACAATTTCTTTTTTTTTTTCAAAGAATTCATTAATTGCTGCTAATCTGTGTGTTTTTATCAGTGTTTGAACATATTTGCTGGGTCAAGTCTAACGGAGGTAATTACAACCATTTTACACCTATGACCTCTACTCTAATGCCTGCAGTTGTCAGTCAGATAAAGCTAGAGCTTTCACACTCTACCCCTGCCTCAGTCGAGCATTCTGTCAATCACCTCTCCAAGACTGGCTCCAGTGCTACATATTTACAAACCGTCAGGAAGTGATCCCAGACAATCCCTGAAAGGAATTCTACTGTATATTATTAAGAAAAGTTAAAGAAAAACGTAAACTTACACGTCAAATGCCGTGGAATAGCAGTATGTACATTGATTATAAATGGCCATTCTCTGTATAAGTTGTGAGGTCTTATCCTATGAGTGCGTGTACTCATGGGGTCCAAAAAAGACATGACAATGGGTGCCGTGTGTGTGAAGAATACATCACACGCAAACACTACCATCAGGCCAAAAACTACTGCTATCATGACTCATTGGAACATGCCACATGTTGTCAATCGTGTAGGGTCCAATTAGCAACCTCACAAGGTAGGTGTCATGGTGTAAACAGAGGCACTCCAGGGTCTTCTGCTCCCATATCCCATGGAACGTAAAGAACGCTGCCTTGTGGAATCATGCTGGTCAGTGTTCAGCCTCACTGTGGTGTGGTATTCTCAAGTTGCCCCCTGAGGTCGCATGACTTTAGGCTTGCGGCACGGTGGCGCAGCAGGTAGCGTCGCAGTCACACAGAGGTTGTGGGTTCGATTCCCGTTCCGGGTGACTGTCTGTGAGGAGTGTGGTGTGTTCTCCCTGTGTCTGCATGGGTTTCCTCCGGGTGACTGTCTGTGAGGAGTGTGGTGTGTTCTCTCTGTGTCTGCGTGGGTTTCCTCCGGGTGACTGTCTGTGAGGAGTGTGGTGTGTTCTCCCCGTGTCTGCATGGGTTTCCTCCGGGTGACTGTCTGTGAGGAGTGTGGTGTGTTCTCCCTGTGTCTGCATGGGTTTCCTCCGGGTGACTGTCTGTGAGGAGTGTGGTGTGTTCTCCCCGTGTCTGCATGGGTTTCCTCTGGGTGACTGTCTGTGAGGAGTGTGGTGTGTTCTCCCTGTGTCTACATGGGTTTCCTCCGCGTGACTGTCTGTGACCAGTGTGGTGTGTTCTCCCTGTGTCTGCGTGGGTTTCCTCCCACAGTCCAAAAACACACGTTGGTAGGTTGATTGGTGACTCAAAAAGTGACCGTAGGAGTGTGTGAGTGTGTGTTGCCCTGTGAAAGACTGGTGCTCCCTTGCGCCCAATGATTCCAGGTAGGCTCTGGACCAACCGTGACCCTGAACTGGATAAGCGCTTACAGATAATGGATGGATGGACTTTAGGCTTCTCAGTTTCTATTAATCAAAATGGTCTTTTTTTTATATAATTTTGAAGATATTTGGAACCAAGAAACAAATTCAGTGGCAAGATATCACACACACAAGCTACAGCACTTAAGGTGTTGGGGGCGGGAGGGCATTCAGGCAAAGCCTCTTCATTTCGGCTTTTTCTCAACAGATTTAACACATCTCTGCAAAACGCTCACAAAGCACTTAACAAATAGAGTCATTGCACCTTGTCATGAAACTGTGTGAAACCATGAGACGTGAACTGTGTTCAAACATAATTTAAGTTTGAAATTTAAGAAGTACAGTGATCATTCAATTTCAGTATAATAGCACACTGCAGCTTCTAGGATGAACTCAAAGTAAAACAGTGTATGGCTCCAAATTATGATGTTGTATGACATTTGGTTATGTAATCTGATGAATCTGTGTGTTGTTACACAACAGCAAATACATCCTTTCATCTCAGGAATGTAAAGGATTCATTCATTATCTGTAAGCGCTTATCCAGGTCAGGGTCACGGTGGACCTACCTGGAGCCTACCTGGAAACATTGGGCGCAAGGCAGAAATACACCCTGGAGGGGGCGCCAGTCCTTCACAGGGCAATACAGACACACACACATTCACACCTACGGACACTTTTGAGTTGCCAATCCACCTACCAACGTGTGTTTTTGGACTGTGGGTGGAAACCGGAGCACCCGGAGGAAACCCAAGCAGACACAGGGAGAACACACCACACTCCTCACAGACAGTCACCCGGAGGAAACCCACGCAGACACAAGGAGAACACACCACACTCCTCACAGACAGTCACCCGGAGGAAACCCACGCAGACACAGGGAGAACACACCACACTCTTCACAGACAGTCACCCGGAGGAAACCCACGCAGACACAGGGAGAACACACCACACTCCTCACAGACAGTCACCTGGAGGAAACCCACGCAGACACAGGGAGAACACACCACACTCCTCACAGACAGTCACCCGGAGGAAACCCACGCAGACACAGGGAGAACACACCACACTCCTCACAGACAGTCACCCGGAGCGGGAATCGAACCCACAACCTCCAGGTCCCTGGAGCTGTGACTGCGACACTAACCTGCTGCTCCACCGTGCCGCCTGAGAGGATTCAATGAAGGGGAAAAAAAAGTTTTTCCCCATAACTTTCTCAAAGAGACAAAAAACTGTGTACGAGATCTGCGTGTTAGTGCTGTCCAATTAAAACATATTTCTCCCAAAACTGTAACTTCACAGGAGAAGGCAAAAAAACCTTCTTAGCTTTCAATGGAAGTCAAGGTAAACAGAATTTATTTCCAGTAATTCTGGAGCATTTGTATTGGTTCATTCATCATGAAATGTTCACACAATGTGAAGGACAGCTGCAGGGTTCCAAGGATGTAGTAAACAAAAAAATCCACAAAAATGGAGATACATATTTTCAACTGGACAGCGACGATGTAACACATGCTAAAGGAGTGTAATGCATGTAGAAATGCAACCCTTACTCCATTGTTTGTTATGCTATAGTGTTTTATACATCTTTATACAATAGCAGGGGCCTTTGCATCTACACGGTGAAACCGTAGGGTGGTCTAATGCTTATTGATGATTATTGATTGAAGTCTCTTTCACCAGCAATCCAGTAAAGAACCTCATTATAATATGGACAGTCTCCCAAAGAAATGTTTCGTGGTCTCTGATCTAAGTTGCTGGAGCATCTAATCCTAGCAATGAGAGAGAGAGAGGTCCCTACAGCAAATATGAGTAAGCCATGCTGCCCCCTACAGTTCACAGATAGAACTGACACGAATCACTATTAAAAAGCCACAGTATCTCGAGCTGATTCATTGTTCCGGAGGCTCTCATACAGACCACACAAAGCAAGAGGACGCGTTGTGTTCTCCAGAAAAGTTTTTCAGCAGTGTACATTCATTCTTATATGCAATACCTCGAAGCAGTGTTTGTCAGTCAGGCTATTTTTGATCTCTACGCAAATAAACGTGTCATGCATCGGCTATGATTTGTCAGACTTACTAATAGAGCATGTAGAATAAACACTCCGCAACTGGAGCACACAGTCTCTCCTGAGGCACAGAACACCATGTTTAATCTGCGTCCCATCAGAACAAGTGACAAGGCTCTTAACACCCTGAAATGGGCGCCCAGTCATACCCCGTGGCTGAGAAAAACATTTACAATGCATGTCCTTATTGATCAACATGTACATAATGCCCTCTATTACCCATTTTAAAAAAATCCAATGTTCAAACAGCAAAACGTGACCTCTTTAAAGACCTGTGTAAAGCCCTTATGTGGCAACGCCGGCTAAACAGAAGCTACTGTGAAAGCAAACCTCATTAATCAGCTCTTCCCCAGGCTCATGACCTGTGTGCAGATGCAGGACGTCCCGTGTCATAACCTAGAGATCTTTCAGGCACCGAGAAACAGTCAAACAAACAGGGCTTGTTCCTCTCATCCGTGCCCAGCACAGGCTTCTTATTCAAACTGGAAAGGCATATGACCGAACTGTTAAAGATCTTGACCGCATGTGGAGGACGTCCATTCAGTTTTCGCTCTTCCGTGTTTGGGAACAATTTCAGTTCATAACCATAATGAGCCCAGAGCAGTGATAAAGTGTGAAAGTCAAGTGGCCCTTGTTAATCACAACCCCCTCGCGAAAGAACAGCCATGAAAGCGCAGATGAGGCTTTTTAAAAACTGAAGTACACGTTTCTGAAAAGCTCAGACCTAAAAACCAACGCTCACTGGGCCAGCAGCCTCCTTTCCACCATTAATCAATCAATAGAAAAACCAATGGCTCAATACACACAGAAGGGCACTAATGTTTTTAATTAGCCAGACGTAAGTCAATACAGATGTGCTGTGTTATGAAGTGAAGAACCTAGAAAAAAGTAGCAACCTAGAAATAAACAGGTGCTTTCACAGCAATATATATATATATATAAATAAATCAAATCACACCACTGTGCACATGACCATTTCAGGTGTTAATACAAGCTTTTGGGCATTTATCCACCACTCGAAACTTAGCTGTGCCGTTAAATTAAGACTAATTGTGGACTAGTGAAGCTAAAACACCATGTGAGAGTAAACATACATGCATCTAGTCCTCGGCAGAGGCAGCGGCAGCAATATAAAATGTGGTCGCATTTATAAATAGGTCCGAAGCACTGCTGGGACCATGTAATTTACTGAATCACCATGTCCACAGCCACTTGGTAGCAGTTTTTATGGTTCTGCCAGAGATTCAGTTACAGAGCTTGAAAGTTTGTGAAGCAGGTACCCGCTTCAAATGTTAAATTCAAGCTCCAGAGACTAAACAATCAAGAACACACCCGTGAGAACAGCACTGGGAAACTCTTTGTGCTCGATGAACATTACCTCATCACATTAAATGTAAATATAACAGATCTACTGTGTATTTAATCAGTGGGGTTTGTGTTGTGTTTTGAACAGGGTGTATGACGTGCTTTTACACGTCACAGTAAAACTGATCAAACACTGGTAAACACTAAGGTTGAGTTTAAACGTTATAAATATTTTTAAAAAAAACAGAATACTATGAAGTGAATTTACAAAAAAAAGAATGAGTTAATTCAGTAACGACTCTACAATTAACGTTTGAGTCGAGAATGAAAGAGAACTTCCACCGACTTCTCGAAATTTCTGCATTTTTCTTAGACGAGAAACTGCAGAAAAAGCTATGTCTAACGTTTTAATTTACGACCCAAAAGCAACAGTGAAGCTATGTGTAATGGTACAACCGTTATCTAAACTTTTTTACGGATACAATGTTGCGTGTAGGTGAATGACGTAGAAAATGTAGAAACCTCATCTCGGAACTACTGTAAAACAGGGTCTTCAGGCAGTGTACGCATTCCTGGGACAACTTTCAGCCAGGTAAGTTAAGCACTAAACAGTGCGGACGTCTGGTTCCTATTACCGCCACTGAGGACCGTTCTGACTCCTAACATTACCTTGGTTTAACCCGCTCCCAACAACTTCACGTCTCAAAACGGTCAGCGTCAGCACGTCAACACGTTTCTGAGGAAAGTGTCCGTTCATTCGGTCTTAACTCACAACGTTCATAACGTTTAAAGGCAGTAGGATGAATAAAACCGTCTTACCTTTATATACCTGTCCTCGCACGGACACCACGAGGCTCACGGCAGTGACGAGGCAAGTCAAAACTTTGTCCATGGTTTTACCGGCAGTTGTGCGACCGTTAGAATTTGAACCCCGCGGAGCCAGTTCGAATTCGAACGGCTAACGGTCACTTTTGGAGATGTTCCCCACCCCCGCGCGCCCTCCCTCGCTCGCTGTCCGCCCGTTATTTCAGCGCCGCCTCGCGGGGCACGGACTTCCACATTCGCGGGAGAAGTCTGAAAAGCTGGAAGTCGTTGTGGTTGTCTCTCCGGTAGAGGGTGTGTTGGAGCTCGGGCCCGGTGTGTGTAAGTATGTGCGAATGCGTGTGAGAGAGAGGAAAAAAGAGAGAGCGAGCGAGAGAGAGAAAGAGAGAGAGAGACGTTTAGCGCTCGAGCTGCGCCGTGTCTCTGGCACTGTCAGAGTTGGGGAGCAGTCTGGAGCTGCCCGGGTCCGGGATTAAAACCGCACCTCTTTATTTCCTAACGGTGGGTTATATGGCCAAAATTTTGTGGACAACTGCTCAGTCAAAATTCCTTCCTGATTTGGTCAAAATTTATATCACGGTATTTTTCTTAATTTTGATCAGTACGATATTGAGTTCTAATATTGATATAAAAGCCACAGAAAACCTGCCTGGAACAAACAAGAATGATGAAATCAACATTAATATTAATGTTATTTTTAACTAACTGAGGGAAATTAACCAACCACAGCACCCTTCAATAAACATCACTCAATCAACATGACTGATGCTGTAAATAATATATATTCATTCATTCATTCATTATCTGTAAGCGCTTATCCAGTTCAGGGTCTCGGTGGGTCCAGAGCCTACCTGGAATCATTGGGCGCAAGGCGGGATTACACCCTGGAGGGGGCGCCAGTGCTTCACAGGGCAACACACACACATTCACTTGGAGTCGCCAGTCCACCTACCAACGTGTGTTTTTGGACTGTGGGTGGAAACCGGAGCACCCGGAGGAAACCCACGCAGACACAGGGAGAACACACCACACTCCTCACAGACAGTCACCTGGAGGAAACCCACGCGGACACAGGGAGAACACACCACACTCCTCACAGACAGTCACCCGGAGGAAACCCACGCGGACACAGGGAGAACACACCAACTCCTCACAGACAGTCACCCGGAGGAAACCCACGCGGACACAGGGAGAACACACCAACTCCTCACAGACAGTCACCCGGAGGAATCCCACGCAGACACAGGGAGAACACACCACACTCCTTACAGACAGTCACCCGGAGGAAACCCACGCAGACACAGGGAGAACACACCAACTCCTCACAGACAGTCACCTGGAGGAAACCCACGGAGACACAGGGAGAACACACCAACTCCTCACAGACAGTCACCCGGAGGAAACCCACGCAGACACAGGGAGAACACACCAACTCCTCACAGACAGTCACCCGGAGGAAACCCACGCAGACACAGGGAGAACACACCACACTCCTCACAGACAGTCACCCGGAGGAAACCCACGCAGACACAGGGAGAACACACCACACTCCTCACAGACAGTCACCCGGAGGAAACCCACGGAGACACAGGGAGAACACACCAACTCCTCACAGTCACCCGGAGGAAACCCACGCAGACACAGGGAGAACACACCACACTCCTCACAGACAGTCACCCGGAGGAAACCCACGCAGACACAGGGAGAACACACCAACTCCTCACAGACAGTCACCCGGAGGAAAAATGTGTTTAAAATCATATCATTGTTACTGGAACATTTTACAGTATATTGATAGTTGGGTGTGTTCTCCCAGCTATCCAAAGGTTGCCTCCAGGTGCTCCTGTTTCCTCCCAGAACAGGATGAAGCAGTCATCCTAGCCGTGGTCCTAGGTGACCACTTAATTAACGTCGTCAGGTAACGATGCTGAATGATCAGATCTGGGTCACAGACACCACTCCTGCTGATCCCGATGGTACTTGTTGGTGCTAGTGGGCCTTCAACCTGACCCCTGGCACTGAATGAGAAGACATTAGATGTAGCTGCTCAAGAGCTACCCTTCTATTGTTTGATCTGTGCAATAGAGACTTTTAAACCAGTGGAAGACACTTTTGGACATATAGTGCAGTTTAATTGCAGCCATTTTAAACAGCACACTGCAACACACTCACACCTCAGCACTCATTTGCAATTGTGCGGCAAATCCATTTAGATGTACGCCCACATGCTCGCGCTGGAATTAATTTGCGGCTTATTTTCGGTGCGCTAAACTCTAAAAAGCCTCAGCCAACGGACTTTTGGATTGGACGGGTGTTTGCTGTTTCAAATCTTGGCACAAGGCGATCAGACCACTGAGCAGTGACCTTGGAATGAAGCATAAACACACTCACACTTGCACACATCCGCACACACTCGCCCTAGCCCACTAGTAGACTGCGTACAAACACCATACATTAATTTGATTGCATGGTTAAGATGTCTCCCACTAATTGGCGGTCTCTGGGCTCACAGGCGCTCCCCCCCTCTCCTTCTCTCTGACCTCCCTGAAGGGGTCTCAGCATCATTACTTGATTAGCTGATTGGCGGCCATGTTTAATATTTGTTATCATGCAGTGCTGATTACTGTAAATAACAGGCCTGACCTTGGCAGGAACGCGTCCCCGGAGCACGGCGTTAGCCAAGCAGACGAACTGTCCGCAAAGACGCAGGGAGAAGCATATGGCGGGGAACGGCATCTCCATAACAATGGAGCCGGAAGGGTATGAGTGATAGGCCGAGCGAGCCATTTGCATGATGTCCTCTCCAGTTCTTTCACTTCGAGGCTTTTAAGGGAGAAGGGGAAAGGGGCATTTTTTGTAGTTACAGGGAGCTGAATAGATCTAATGCATGCCCTCTGCGCCGACCAAGTAGATTTGCCTAGACTTTTCAAGTCAGAATTCGTATTCTGTCAGTGTGAGCAATGCTCTGGGAATGTTAATGTCAGTTTTTTAGATACTGAGGTTTAATTATTGTGAAGCAAAAAGACTTTTTTTAAGATGACCCTGCTTTCTCTGATGATGAATTATTGTAGTTACAGTATTACACTCATAGAGGGCACCACTGAGCCTTAAGTATTTCAGGTCCTCATGCTGTAAAAAGACCCCTGCTGCAGCCTGTGCACTAGAAGTGTAGGAGTCTATCACAACACATTATATGAACAGATGTCTTGCAAACAATAATATTCTGAGCTATTGTTAAAGCATTGTTCTGTACACATCCGGTGTAGCCAAGGGTCTGCACCCAAACTATGTATGTGTTGTCAGATTGATAAATACACACTAGGCCTTAGCAGTTTTGCAGTAGCTCTTTAGTAATGAAGGGTAAACGTCTTTTGTCAAGGAAAGGCTTTCTACTGCATTCTGAGGCATTGCTATGAGGACTTGACTGCGACAGGTGCGTTAGTGAAGTCAGGATGTTGGTTTAGAACCACCCTAACTCATCCCCAGCTCTTCCACTCATCCCAAAACTACTGGAGGGATCTTTATCATTGCAGAGGGCATAGTTCCACTGCTCCGATGCTGGGAGGCTTTATACACCTCTGGCATTAGACATGGTGCCAGTAGGTTCGCATTTATCTGCGCTATTCTATTGACAGTAATTCTCTACAAGAACTCGACCCGCTGTGTGTGCGTCTGGACATCTGTGTCAGCGATGGCCGCAACTTAAAGTAGCTGAATGCATTCATTACAAAGGGGTGTCCAGAAACATTTGTACATTTAATGTATTTAAGAATTAAACCCAGTGCGTCAGGGTGGTCTTAACTCAAAAGCTCTGTTCTGAAGTGATGTTGAAAGAATCCAGACGTCCAGGATTTTAGGATTTAAACAGCTCCACTGCGAAACGTATTACATTAAATAGTTATGAGTTCAGTGCCCAGTGACTGGGGCGTTGTTTTCAGTTCTGACTCTAGATTAACGATTAGAGCTAAGCGTTTGAGATAAGGTTTTGGGCTTCGTTCATTCAATCTATGAGCGAAGGGCAGGACTGAGAACAGTGCAGAAAGTGTACAGTCCATCACTGGAATCTCCAAAGAAAAACACTATTTTTCCATTAAGATGCAAAAACTCAGACATCATTTATAGGTCCTGGAATCACTGGGCGCAAGGTGGGAATACACCCTGGAGGGGGCGCCAGTCCTTCACAGGGCAACACAGACACACACACACATCCACCTACTAACGGACTGGACTGTGGGAGGAAACCGGAGGAAACCCACGCAGACACAGGGAGAACACACCACACTCCTCACAGACAGTCACCCGGAGGAAACCCACGCAGACACAGGGAGAACACACCAACTCCTCACAGACAGTCACCCGGAGGAAACCCGCGCAGACACAGGGAGAACACACCACACTCCTCACAGACAGTCACCCGGAGGAAACCCACGCAGACACAGGGAGAACACACCACACTCCTCATAGACAGTCACCCGGAGGAAACCCACGCGGACACAGGGAGAACACACCAACTCCTCACAGACAGTCACCCGGAGGAAACCCACGCAGACACAGGGAGAACACACCACACTCCTCACAGACAGTCACCCGGAGGAAACCCACGCAGACACAGGGAGAACACACCACACTCCTCATAGACAGTCACCCGGAGGAAACCCACGCGGACACAGGGAGAACACACCAACTCCTCACAGACAGTCACCCGGAGGAAACCCACGCAGACACGGGGAGAACACACCACACTCCTCACAGACAGTCACCCGGAGGAAACCCACGCGGACACAGAGAGAACACACCACACTCCTCACAGACAGTCACCCGGAGGAAACCCACACAGACACAGGGAGAACACACCACACTCCTCATAGACAGTCACCCAGAGCGGGAATCGAACCCACCACCTCCAGGCCCCTGGAGCTGTGTGACTGCGACACTACCTGCTGTGCCACCGTGCCGCCCTATAGGTTCAACAGTCATTTTGAATTTTGCATAACATGTCTATATTAGAACAGAATTGGCAGTTACTGAATTTGGGGAGACCTTGTGGCTCTGTGATGAGGGGCTAGACCGTGAAAAGAATAGACGGTGGTGTGAGGTTAATCACGTGAGGCTACACCACAACCTCTGTGCTCTAAGGACTTTTTGTTGTCTGCGCTAAGTTACACAAATAGAAATGAGTATTATCTTTTGTTCCTCTTGAAATAGTTTAATTAGCCCTCAGATCTTAACAGCGGTGTGACAGCTCAGCTTCGCTTGATGGAGTGGAACTTTAATCAAATTTTAATGCCACTAAAACCTAGAGCCTCCCAACGCCCCCAAACTATTTTCCAGCAGTGCCATAGTTTCCATGAGCCTCACATGATCCCTGAGAACCTAGGCGTGTGTGGGTGAGCAAGTATTTAGCACTTGTTGGGAATGAAGTTAGGGATGAGCAGGGTGACCATTTTTAACCCTGTTTTGACAGATTTGCCACATGCATTCGAGTCTGCTGTGGATATGCTCCGCAGCCCAACCGCAACCTTCATTAGGATGAAGCAGTTAAGGAAGGTGAACGCATGAACGAATGAATGATCTGTTCTGGATTGGAGCTAGAGACACACTTCCACAAAGTTCTATGGTTTTAATGAAACATCTGTGAAATGCATTGGTGAAAATAACACAAGGATCAAACACCACAGCACCATCCTCCCCCTGTCTAAACAAATGAGAATGAACCACAGCTCCGTTCAGGACAAGAGCTGAGGAACGGCAACTCTGGTTTTTAGCCATTTTAACTCAGTTCTCTTTCTTCTACCTGTCTAAATATTATTTCTGTGAAGCTGCTTTGTGGCAACGTCAGTTGTAAAAAGCTCTATATAAATACATTTTGATTTCATTTTATTCTCCGTGGCATGGTGGCGCAACAGGTAGTGCCGCAGTCACACAGCTCCAGGGGTCTGGAGGTTGTGGGTTCGATTCCTGCTCCGGGTGACTGTCTGTGAGGAGTTGGTGTGTTCTCCCCGTGTCCACGTGGGTTTCCTCCAGGTGACTGTCTGTGTGGTGTGTTCTCCCTGTGTCCGCGTGGGTTTCCTCTGGGGGCTCCGGTTTCCTCCCACAGTCCAAAAACACGTTGGTAGGTGGATTGGTGACTAAAAAGTGTCCTTAGGTGTGTGTGTTGCCCTGTGAAGGACTGGCGCCCCCTCCAGGGTGTATTCCCGCCTTGCGCCCAATGATTCCAGGTAGGCTCTGGACCCACCGCGACCCTGAACTGGATAAGGGTTACAGATAATGAATGAATGATTCTCTGTTTTTGCCATTTTTTATTAGTGCTTGTTGTTCTCAGTGCTTGCTGTGACTGTTTTACTCTGTTTTACTTCTCAGTTAAACCCAGGTCCAGCGCGGCTATTGGACAGGAGTGTGGGACAATTAAAAAGTCTCAGCTCTGGACTTCAGAAGCAGCAAAAAATCACAAGGTCTCATTTTATCCTTTGTTTTCTGTCTTCCATAGCGCACAAAAAAATCTGATTGGGTGGTCTTGTTTCACAGTGTGTGGGCTAGTCGGTTCCACATCCCCAAATTAATATATACATGCATCAAACAAGTGATGTTGTCATATTTAATTCTCTTTTTATCTGCGTTGGACAGATTTCACCGATATTTCAAACCCAATATGAGCATATCCCAACTACAGCCATATTACTGCATATAATCAGGTCTGTCTACTGCATATAACAAATACTACATGAGAATGAACCCCACATGATTGGGCTGTTCAGTACGTCACTGATTGTATATGATTTGGGTGGTGAAAAGTTCTCAGCACCGTGTGAAACCAACATGGTATTGGGTGTGGAACTGGTTAAATGTATCAGACACAAGGCATTTTTAAATTTTTTAATTTAAAAGAAAACATTATTGATATATTTTTAAACATAAATATAAAACTAGATTGAAAAGCTCACAAAATAACCTTCTGGATACAAAGTTGAGGTCTGTGTTTAGTAATGGTGATGTGATTGGACCTTTTAAAGGTTTTCTATTGGTCCATCGATTTGCCCGACAAAACAGGGTCAAAAATCCACATTCGCAGAAAGAGGTTCACACGTACAGAAGTGGAGATGAGCACCGTCACACTCAAAAACCCCCCCAGTCACACCTGGAACATTCCCATTCTCATCTGATTTTATGCTCTGGCACAATTTAAGCAATTCGTACAGTCCTGATTCACACATTCACAACATTTCATTTACAAATGCAAATCTTTTCTACACCTTTAGAAATCCTCTCTGTATATTAACAATATTTTTACACATTTTCTTCATATTTGCACACTCACATTCATTTGTGCACTGGGGTTTTACGCATATGTAGTTGCTCAGACACAACTGTAAATTTCAGTACATTTGTGAATACAGGGGGTCCTCGACTTACGACGTTGATCCGTTCCTACGTCGCGTCGTAAACCGATTTTTGGTGTAAGTCGGAACATACGTACATACTGTACGTAAATAACATACTGTGAGCACTTATCCTATCCTAACACCTATCCTCCTCGGTCCCGAGCTGCGTAACCGCGTATTCTTCCGCCGCGCCGCGCACACCAAACACGAAGTTCACGTTACAACGTTTACGACGCAAAACCACGTAAGTCGAAACAAGGCTTTATACAGTAAATGGGAGATGTGTCGTAACCACGAAACATCGTAACTCGGGACTGACGTAACCCGAGGACCTCGTGTAGTGTTTTACAAGCTCAAAATCTTTTTGACTATATAATTATATTGTAATAATATTTATAATAAAACCTTGAGTATCTGTCAAAATGTATCTAATACTATTTTTTAAAAACCATTACGCTTTAAAATATTAATTGAAGCACTTCACTGAGATACATATATACGTCTCAAACACTAGAAAACACAACAACAGCAGGTCAGCACACGCTGGGAATGTGTGCTATTTCAGAATAGATTTGTTTCAGGGTTAGATTGGATTCACTGTTTTTTTCCGATCAATACCTTTTCCGTGATTTTCTACTAATTTCCACCTTATACCAATATACATCAATACTGATAGGCCATTACTATTTAATTTAATGGATGATAATAGAACCTCTGTTAAAGACAGTAATACAAGTGTGTGTGTGTGTGTAGAAGGCTGGATCAAGTGATCTAGAACAAGACAACCCAGACTGGACCCTGACCCCTGTGTAAGCTGTGCGTGGCTAAGCTCACAGCTTACACAAGGCTAAAACACTGACTGAAATAGAGACCCAGTCCCTGACACATGCTTTAAACTTACACAATGCCCATTAACTGTCACAAGTAATTCTCTCAGTTTTACTGTCACTAACAGTGGAACACACAACAAACAACAAAAAAAAAAAACATCTGTTTTCAGCATGGACTGTTAGCACAGTCGTTTCCGATGATAAAAGCTGCAGTTTCAGCTGTCATTTTGAAAAGCATTTTTAAAAGTGAATGAAACCTTCCCTTGTGGGGTTTCTTCAGAAAAGTATTTTCAACTTTAAAGGCTGTAACAACTGGCAGACGATGAATATAAATCACATAAATACATACGTCATTCAGATACAGCTTCACAGGCAAGCTTCCTTCTGTTCTTAAACATTTTTTTGCACCAGAAACGTCATCTTAAAAATAGCTTTCATCAGAGAGTCCTCCAAGTCAAACTGCTGTTAAAGCTTACCATTGTCTTAATTACTGTCCTATTTTATGTTTGTGCTTAAAAGTATATAAAAAGCTTCTTAAAGGTGACCAACAGTTAACATAATGCAGTGGCCACTTTAAACACCTACAAATTAGCCTTTGACCTTTATTCATTAATTCACCCAGAATCACTAGGGGGCACCAGTCCTTCGCTGGGCAACACACACTCACACATTCACACCTACGGACACTTTTGAGTCGTCAATCCACCTACCAACGTGTGTTTTTGGACCGTGGGAGGAAACTGGAGCACTCAGAGGAAGCCCACGCAGACACAGGGAGAACACACCACACTCCTCACAGACAGTCACCCGGAGGAAACCCACGCAGACACAGGGAGAACACACCACACTCCTCACAGACAGTCACCCGGAGGAAACCCACGCAGACACAGGGAGAACACACCACACTCCTCACAGACAGTCACCCGGAGGAAACCCACGCAGACACGGGGAGAACACACCACACTCCTCACAGACAGTCACCCGGAGGAAACCCACGCAGACACAGGGAGAACACACCACACTCCTCACAGTGGGAATCGAACCCACAACCTCCAGGCCCCTGGAGCTGAGTTACAGGGACACTAAGTGCTGCGCCCCCGTGCCGCCCACTGACCATCATACTTTTTAGAATTATACACAGTGTATTAAACAAGACTCTGATAAATCCTTACAAGATTGAAAGATATAAGATTGAAAATTCAATAGAGCACTTTCTCTCCAGTCATATCTAAAAGCTTTAATTAAACTAACGCTGGGAAATGCACAAGGCCATGCTCACCTTAAACTGCAATGGCACAAAAAAACTCTTTTCAAAGAGGACCTTTTAAAAAAGGACACATTCAAATGAGATTCTGCAGTTTGTGCAGTGCTTAAAACCTATGTATGACATTATTGCTGGTTTTATTGCTTGTCTCGATGTGAAGAAATTATGAAACTGGACTATAATAGTTTTCTCTTCTATCTAAGAATGTGAAGAACCCACTCTTTCAATGCAGTTTCTCCACTTGTATTAGTACGGCACGCCACTGTCACTGTCAGCAATAACTGTAACCTCCGAGGATGAAGGCAAAGGATCTTCGTTTGCTGGAGTTGTCTGACCTCTGTCCTTCTCTAGGCGGGTTTAATGTAGTTATACAGAGCCTTCAGCCCTCCTTGCAGTACCTCCTGTATGGGTTTCAGGAGAGGATTGTGGACTATATGAAGACCTTTGTCAAGCGGATGGCAGGCCAACTTTTCCAATCTCATGAGCTGGTACATTTCTGCTGGTACAGTCTGCAGATCGTTGAAGTCCACGTTGAGCAGCTCCAACGCCGTTAGGAAGCACAGAGTCCTGGGCAGTGTGTGAATGCAATTCCCTTCTAAGATCAGGATCTTGAGGTGGACCAAGTCCTGAATCTGCTCTGCTACATTCTCCAGAACATTGTGCGCCAAGTGCAGGAAGACAAGGTTCTTCATGCCGTAGACGCAGGCCGGGATGTGTGCCATGCCGTTGTGGCTCAAGTTGAGCTTGTTCAGCTTCCGCATGGATGCCAGGCTACTTGGTAGTCCAGTCAACAAGTTGTTGGCCAGACTGAGGACTTCAAGTTTGGAGCAGCAGCCAAGTTCCTCAGGAACCTCACTGAGGCGATTGCGGTAGGCAAAGAGCACCCTCAGATTCCGTAATAGCCCAATCTCAGGAGGAAGACTTACAAGCTCGTTCCCCCAGAGATTGAGCATCACAAGGTTCTCCAGAGCCCCCAATCCGGAGGGCAGCACGCACAGAAAATTCATGGACAGATTGAGCTTCTCCAGCTCACGGAGTTCCCACAGATCACCCGGAGCTTCGTCCAGACCCCTCATGGCCAGACTTAGTGTGCTGAAGCCAAAATGAGTAGTGGCATGTTTGCGGATCCGGTCGGCCGAAGACAGGTTCTGATCGGGACTGCTTTTGCGCCTCAGCTGCCGCTTTACATCGTCAGAAGTGCAGTCTTTGGGCTGCCATCGTCCGAGGACCCTCGGGGCCACATCTCTACGAGACTGCTGCTTGGATATCTTTTGCCTTAAAAGGAACATTGGGTGAATTTGACGGAAAACAAAAGAAAAGTAGAGATCTGTCCAACGCCTGAAGTTTACTCAGCGCGAGAGGATTCAGCAGCCGTCGTCTAGAGTTCCTTTTGATTTAAATGTAAAGCAACCGCTAGACAGACCTTCATGAAAAGTTTGGTGAGATTTTACCTTCTCCCAAAGAGTGAAGGAAGTACAGCTTACCCCAAACAGCTGAGTCAGTTTCTGTCCCTCAGGGGTTTAAAAACTAGTTTGTGCTTCCTCAAAGCCACAGAATGTAGTCAGTTTCCAATGTGAACCGTGGTATCCAGGTGAAGTTGTGAAACTTTTTCCTCCAGGGATGATGTGGATGAGTCGGGGAAAGTTTCTGCGCCCTGATGGGGCTTTGCTGTATCTCTGTTAATGAGGCACCATAATGGCAAGCTACAGACTCACTCTCTCCTTGAATCCCTCTCTCTGGCTGTCTGTCTCTCACTATTCCTCTCTCGCTCTCTCTCTCTTTCTCTCTCTCTCTCTCTCTCTCTCTGGTTCTCTTTAAATAATCTCTCAGCAGCTGTCATTGTCACTGTAGCATAGAGATGACCAGCCCCTTGGCTGCTTAGCATCATAAGACACAGAGACACTAAATCATTCTCTATACTTACACACTCATCACACACACACACACGCAAACACTTGCACTCAACCAAGTGTTACCAATCAAACATATGCACATATTGCTGTAGTACGGCTGCCTAACAGACTACATAGCCCGTGTAGACTGGGTTAACTCCATGGTTGTGTGTGTTGTTGGGTGTGTATATGAATGAGATGCACATGGCAGCAGGCTGTTCACTGTAAAAACACAACCGTGTCTGAAAAAAGCAACAGATTCTACCAGCATTAGCCCTGTGGCTACACTGACTAAAGCCTTTGAGACAGGAGCAGGCTAGCACACTAAACCCTGGCTGGATCACTGCTGCCAAATGGGGACAGAAATGCTAAGGTTATACTGCAGTTGATTCTAGCCTTTAAAAAGTGACATTTAAATTATATATAGATAGATAGATAGATAGATAGATAGATACAGAATCGGGCTTTCCAAACATGTGGCCTTCTATTAAGCTTTAGGTGTTTTGTTTTGGGTTTTTTTGCATTAAAAAGTGTACATTTATTCATTATCTGTAACCCTTATCCACTTCTGAGTCCAGAGCCTACCTGGAATCATTGGGCACAAGGCGGGAATACACCCTGGAGGGGGCGCCAGTCCTTCACAGGGCACCTACCAACGTGTGTTTTTGGACTGTGGGAGGAAACCGGAGCACCCGGAGGAAACCCACGCAGACACAGGGAGAACACACCACACTCCTCACAGACAGTCACCCGGAGGAAACCCACGCGGACACGGGGAGAACACACCACACTCCTCACAGACAGTCACCCGGAGGAAACCCACGCAGACACAGGGAGAACACACCACACTCCTCACAGACAGTCACCCGGAGGAAACCCACGCAGACACAGGGAGAACACACCACACTCCTCACAGACAGTCACCCGGAGGAAACCCACGCAGACACAGGGAGAACACACCACACTCCTCACAGACAGTCACCCGGAGGAAACCCACGCAGACACAGGGAGAACACACCACACTCCTCACAGACAGTCACCCGGAGGAAACCCACGCAGACACAGGGAGAACACACCACACTCCTCACAGACAGTCACCCGGAGGAAACCCACGCAGACACAGGGAGAACACACCACACTCCTCACAGACAGTCACCCGGAGGAAACCCACGCAGACACAGGGAGAACACACCACACTCCTCACAGACAGTCACCCGGAGGAAACCCACGCAGACACAGGGAGAACACACCACACTCCTCACAGACAGTCACCCGGAGGAAACCCACGCAGACACAGGGAGAACACACCACACTCCTCACAGACAGTCACCCGGAGGAAACCCACGCAGACACAGGGAGAACACACCACACTCCTCACAGACAGTCACCCGGAGGAAACCCACGCAGACACAGGGAGAACACACCACACTCCTCACAGACAGTCACCCGGAGGTACCATACATTCCTTTCTCCAGCAGGAGAGGTAAATATTTGTCATGCTTTCCTTATAGAATACATGTCCTGGGTATGAAATCAGCATTACTTTAGAATCTACAATTATTATATAACAATGACACAATAGTTCCCTAACTAAAGGTACTGACTATGTTCCCTTGAGGGTACCACCATAGTGACAGTTTTTTCTGACAGTGCAAGTGCGGCGAGGCCCAGATGTGGGCCCGGTGTTATGAGCCGAGCTTGACAGATTTGTGGCTGAGTAAGCGCCACTGAGGCCAAATGTAGACCCTAGGAGAACTGCAGATGTGGGCCACATTTGGACCAAGCGTTCATTGCTACCTGATCATGGTGAGATTAGACTTATGTGCTCCAGAGTGACCCTGTTCATTTCATTTCATGCGTTTCTCAGACATTTTAATGTTTCTTCAATGAGTGCCACTCAAAGGTCACTCAAATTAGCAATTATATGAGTTGCCTGCGCAGTACAAGTTGAAACAGAAAATGCAGAAATGAACAACATAAAGTGTCTTGTGAATGTGCTGGGAGGCTACAAACTGTCAGAATGACTTCTGCACCTTTGTTGTAGATTCTGCAAGTCTGATGCAAGATGATGGTGGTGGACAGCGCTGTCTAACACAGGTGTCTCATAGACATCCCCATAGGTCTCCAATTGGGCTGGTGGCTTTATGTGTTACATCATTTTCATACTCCTCAAACCATTCAGTGACCCTTCTGCCCTGTGGATGGAGCATTGTCCTCCAGGAAGACATCACTTACAATAGAACCGAGAGGTTTCATCATAGGACAAAGATGATCAGTCAGAAGAAAAACTTTGTACTGATTTGCAGTGGCAGAGGGACAACCGGGCCTAACTCTGGAAGCAAAATGCCCCCCGTAGCAAAGCAGAGTCACTGCCTCAGGAGTGTGCACAGACTTCTCCTCATAGCTCTAAAGGCAGATGTCATTTTATTCAACGCTCAAAAGATATACCTATAAATTCCTGTATTAACATACCTTGAAAGTTATGGAGGTGTTTTCTTCTCCTGGAAACGTAGAAGGTCCAGAAGTCATACAGAAGTGTGTGTGTGTGTGAGAGAGAGAGAAGTGTGGAATCATGGCCAATCCTCAGCTGTGCTGACTGGTTCTCCCTGCTGTTTCCCTTTACGCTGTCTTACTGCGTTTATGCCCATAGATGCCAAATGGCCACCTACCTGCCCAGTCTCAGTGCTCTAACACAACAGAGAGAGAGAGAGTGGGAAACAGAGAGGCAACGACAGGGAGAGTTTCATCAAAATATTCATTCAGGTTTTCACAGAATTCAGAAGTTGAACTGGCCACCCTGGGTAAGTAAGCTCTTATAGACCTATGCTTAAGAAAACTAGATGTTCAAGTAATCACGTACACATTCACTCACTTTTCTTGTTGTCAGTGTGTTGAGCTGCTAGGGAGCAATGGATGTCTGAAAAGAAAGAAGTGAAAGCTCTCTCATGTTTTACACTTCTCCAAAAAGACAGCCACGTCTGGATAAAAAGGTAAGAACTATTGAAATATATATATATCATTCATTCATTCATTCATTCATTATCTGTAACCCTTATCCAGTTTAGGGTCGCGGTGGGTCCAGAGCCTACCTGGAATCATTGGGCGTAAGGCGGGAGTATACCCTGGAGGGGGCGCCAGTCCTTCACAGGGCAACACATACTCACACATTCACTCACACCTATGGACACTTTTGAGAACAGAGAGAACACACAACACTCCTCACAGACAGTCACCCGGAGGAAACCCACGCAGACACGGGGAGAACACACAACACTCCTCACAGACAGTCACCCGGAGGAAACCCACGCAGACACAGGGAGAACACACCACACTCCTCAGACAGTCACCCAGAGGAAACCCACACAGACACAGGGAGAACACACCACACTCCTCACAGACAGTCACCCGGAGGAAACCCACATAGACACAGGGAGAACACACCACACTCCTCACAGTCACCTGGAGGAAACACAGGGAGAACACACCACACTCCTCACAGACAGTCACCCGGAGGAAACCCACGCAGACACAGAGAGAACACACCACACTCCTCACAGACAGTCACCCGGAGGAAACCCACGCAGACACAGAGAACACACCACACTCCTCACAGACAGTCACCCGGAGGAAACCCACGCAGACACAGAGAGAACACACCACACTCCTCACAGACAGTCACCCGGAGGAAACCCACACAGACACAGAGAGAACACACCACACTCACCACATTTTTTTTTTTAAAAGAACCTGTGCAGAACTCATCCTGTGACTGAAATGAAATACTTTACATAATGTCAATAATGTCATCTTTTTCCTAAATCTAAGCCATGAACCATTACAGAAACTGTACTGTAACATGACAAAAGTAAACACAAATGTTGAGCTGGCGTGCTCTTTTCTCACATTAATAACTGCACTGATGTGCTGATTGATGGAAAGTGCTCTCTGGGAGCCCTTTCCTTAAAAATGGCATTCATTAAAATGCTGTAGATGTGATGACATGTAGCCTCACTTTATAGGTTTGGAGTGTTTTTGCATGTGTTCCTGAGATACTCAGGAAGTATCATGGCAGTCAGTAATGAGGGAGGCCAATAGCAGGGCTAGCATAAAAACACTTGTGCCTGATTAAGTGGGACCTTGCTGCACTTTAAAGCAGGGCATAACAACTACATCTAACACCACAAGCATCACATTTCTCTCTCGAAACAGGAATGTGGGATCATTTAAATCAATGAATCGGTTAGGCTCAGAGTTCTTAAGCTGTGGCTATGGTCGTACGGACACTGAGGCGATCTAAAATGAATAGGCCTCAGAGTAGTGTTAGCTCACATGTGACAGTAATTGTGTTTGGACTTCCTGAGGAACAATGTACATAGGACAAATGTAGCAGCTTTATGTTTACCACAGGTAGCAGCAGTATTCAAATACGTCATTTGTTTTCCTTATTTGGGCATGGCACTGAAATAATGAGGCGATTTCAGGGGTGTAGCAAGGATTAGTTTAGGATTAAGCTCAAAATATTTTATACAGATAGATAGAGATTCCATTTTATTGTCATTGCTCAGTACAACTATAAGGCAACAAAATGCATGTGTGTGTGTGTGTGTGTTATTTGCCATTCATTTCATAACTCCCATAAATGCCATCAGGAGTGCACATTGTGCCATTGAACATACAGGGGTTGGATAATTTATTAATATGGTGTAGGGCCTCCTTTTGCGGCCGATACAGCGTCAGTTCGTCTTGGGAATGACATACACAAGTCCTGCACAGTGGTCAGAGGGATTTGAAGCCATTCTTCTTGCAGGATAGTGGCCAGATCTCTACGTGATGCTGGTGGAGGAAAACGTTTCCTGACTCGCTCCTCCAAAACACCCCAAAGTGTCTCAATAATATTTAGATCTGGTGACTGTGCAGGCCATGGGAGATGTTCAACTTCACTTTCATGTTCATCAAACCAGTCTTTCACCAGTCTCGCTGTGTGTATTGGTGCATTGTCGTCCTGATACACGGCACCGCCTTCAGGACACAATGTTTGAACCATTGGATGCACATGCTCTTACTGGTGCAATGTGCAGTTGATGAAGTTTGGCCACCAGGCCGCTCCAATGTAGCCATGAAACCTCCCACACTACAATGACAGGTGTTTCAGTTTCATTGTCTAACCCCTGTACATGCGATTCCTGAAGAGTGAGCCAGACTTCCCTGTGCCCAGTAATTCACTCAGATTGATGAGAGAACCCAACTACATTTTAAAATCGAACTCAGACTAATCCCCCACACCGTTCCCTTTAACCTTCACCCAAATGGAGTTGAACAAAGTCAGAAGCTTCCCACGTTGCACTTGTGTAAGGGCTGGAAAAGTAGCACATGCATAAATGCATGTGTATATATATGTGTGTGTGTGTGTGTGTGTGTGTGAGTGTAACCTGTGCATATTGTCAATAGCTGTCCTCAGAGAAATGCTGAATGTAGAATAAAGATAGAGGGAGAGGGGTAAAGTTATGGTAAAGGGAAGTATAAATCTCGCTGTAAACTGGAGCACCATGATAAATGAAGCCTGCGGCATCCCTGCAGGGAGTGCTATCCAGGTTAACACTCGGAGTAAAGACAGCATCCCTAATGATAGAGAGAGAGAGAGAGAGAGAGAGAGAGAGAGAGAGGGCAATAAGACTACAAATAGACATCACATACAAATATTAGCACACGTTAAAAGAGACAGCTGAGTGAAAACAAGAATCTAAACTGTTTGAGAGAATGAGAGAGGGACATGTATTAAGTGCTAAAAAGAAAGACATTGATTAAAAGAGAAGAAAGTGAGTGAGAGAGAGAGAGATGAAGGCATCTACTGAGAGAGAGAGAGAGATTAAACGAGAGAAAGCTGAAAAGCAACAGGAGAGACACTCAGTAAGCGAAAGAGGAAAAGAGACGTAAAGAGAGCAAGCGAGAGAAAGAATGAGAGGGGGGAAGTAGGTAAAGCAGCTTGTCAGGTTTGCATGGTGCTGATGCAGCGCTCCACAATACAAACCAATTGTGTTGGTGACACGTTCGGGCTCCGTGATGGAGCACCAGCAGAGGGACTATCTGGGTCTCCCTCTGGGGAGGTACCAACACCATGTGGAACACACACATAACACACACCAACCCAGCACATTACACATCTTCTCACGTTTCAGCTCATCCATCACCACGCCTGGAGATCATCATTATCTGTAATCCGATACCAGTAGAAAGTAAGCAGCAGTGAATTCAAAGTAACTTATGCCTGCACTGCAAACATTTCTGAACGGGGTCAAACTCCTGGGTCCTCCACATCTGTAAGCCACGCCCAGTGAACATTCACCCCTCTCTGCTGCTGTAATACTCTTCTGAGAAGGCTTCACACTAGATGTTGGAACATACCTATGAGAATTTGATGCCACTGTGTCATGGAAACATTACTGATGACGAGCTCTGGATCACACCTCATTCCACTTCTTCCCAAATGGTGCTCCATTAAGCCAGAGAATGCACTTCCACTTCTGAATTTCCGGAAAGTCCTGAGCTGGTCATGGTCTTGTACTAGTATTTGTGTTCCAGTAACTGCTTTTCACTTTCAGTAGCCAGATATAAACACAGTCTGTTAATATTAGGGCGGCACGGTGAGGTAACAGGTAGTGTCACTGTTACACAGCTCCAGGTTCCTGCAACTAAAAGTGTCCATAGATGTGAGTGTGTGAGTGTGTGTTGCCCTGTGAAGGACTAGCGCCCCCTTGAGGGTGTGTTCCCGCTTTGCACCCAGTGATTCCGGGTGGGCTCCGGACCCACCACGACCCTGAACTGGATAAGCACTTACAAATAATGGATGTTAATATTATATCCTTATAAATATGTGCAAATATTGCTGCTGTGGGAACAAACATTTGTATCTCCATTTTTGTATTTTGTACACGGTTCTAGATATAAATATATTCAATATAAATAGTTCACGATTACTATATCATGAATAGGTGATTGCTGGATTAGGTTCCAGTAAAAGTTGCTGCATTAGTTCCATGTTTATCCTCTTCCTATAAAGTTACTAGTTTGTTGATGAAAGGTTTTTTTTCTGTAATGATTCAGTGCTTCTTACTGGATAAAACTGGTTGTTCCAGTATTGAAAGTTAACGTGCAAAAGAACAACAAACATATCATCGCTGTCCAAAGAAAAACATTCATTCATTCATTCATTCATTATCTGTAACCCTTATCCAGTTCAGGGTCGCGGTGGGTCCAGAGCCTACCTGGAATCATTGGGCGCAAGGCGGGAATACACCCTGGAGGGGGCGCCAGTCCTTCACAGGGCAACACACACACACACCTATGGACACTTTCAAGTCGCCAATCCACCTACCAACGTGAGAGGAAACCGGAGCACCCGGAGGAAACCCACGCAGACACAGAGAGAACACACCACACTCCTCACCGACAGTCAACTGGAGGAAACCCACGCAAACACGAGGAGAACACACCACACTCCTCACAGACAGTCACCCAGAGGAAACCCACGCAGACACAGGGAGAACACACCACACTCCTCACAGACAGTCACCCGGAGGACACCCACGCAGACACAGGGAGAACACACCACACTCCTCACAGACAGTCACCCGGAGGACACCCACGCAGACACAGGGAGAACACACCACACTCCTCACAGACAGTCACCCGGAGGAAACCCACGCAGACACAGGGAGAACACACCACACTCCTCACAGACACTCACCCGGAACAGGACTTGAACCCACAACCTCCAGGTCCCTGGAGCTGTGTGACTGCGACACTAACCTGCTGCGCCACCATGCCGCCCAAAGAAAAACATGTATCTCCAAAACAGTAACTTTATAGGAGAAGGAAAACCCTTGACTTTCAGTGACAGTCAAGGTAAAAAGAGGTTTTATTCCAATTTTGGAGCATTTTATGTTTCCATCATAAAATGACACATCATGAGATGTGAAGGACATCCAAACTCATCACTAAGGGCTTCTGGGGAGCACCCAAATGCAGACATTAATTTTCTGACATGGAAAAGTGCATAAAAATTGGTTTAACATGTTGAATTGGTAATACTCCCAGTCCTCAAACATTCTACCATCTCAGCTTTGCCAAATGCAGTGAATGAAAGCGCTGCTACATCTACGGCTGGGTGATATCTTACAGTAAAAAGCTGTAATTGCTGCACAGCTCATATTTTCCACCATGAAATATCCCCAACGTGCTACTCATCACCCAAGTGTGAAGCTGGTAGCCGTGGGCGCACGTGTTTGCACATGTGTGGATATGTGGAATACTGTGATATGTTGGCACTGCATCCAAACGCAAAACTGGGAACAGAGAAGTTGAAGCAATGTGGGGCAAAGAGGATGATGATGGTGGTGGTGGTAATGATAATGATAGTGGCTGGCTAAGGTTCGAAAGGCCTCTAAGCCACTCTTTCGGCAAACCCTCACAAGCCCTGTTGCCTGCTTGGCAGTGCTGTTGGCTAACAGAAGGAGAGAAAGGCATGAGACAGAGGAGAGAGGGGAGAATTCAGTGTGCAATAGATTTCAGTCCTGAGGCTTATATTTTGCTACAAATTATAATAATTTTGCTTGTAACACTGCTGTGGGTGGCACAGTGGCACAGCAGGTAGGTGTCGCAGTCACACAGCTCCAGGGTCCTGAAGGTTGTGGGTTCGATCCCCACTCCAGGTGACTGTCTGTGAGGAGTGTGGTGTGTTCTCTCTGTGTCTGCGTGGGTTTCCTCCGGGTGACTGTCTGTGAGGAGTGTGGTGTGTTCTCCCTGTGTCTGCGTGGGTTTCCTCCGGGTGACTGTCTGTGAGGAGTGTGGTGTGTTCTCCCTGTGTCTGCGTGGGTTTCCTCCGGGTGACTGTCTGTGAGGAGTGTGGTGTGTTCTCCCTGTGTCTGCGTGGGTTTCCTCCGGGTGACTGTCTGTGAGGAGTGTGGTGTGTTCTCCCTGTGTCTGCGTGGGTTTCCTCCGGGTGACTGTCTCTGAGGAGTGTGGTGTGTTCTCTCTGTGTCTGCGTGGGTTTCCTCTGGGTGACTGTCTGTGAGGAGTGTGGTGTGTTCTCCCTGTGTCTGCGTGGGTTTCCTCCGGGTGACTGTCTGTGAGGAGTGTGGTGTGTTCTCCCTGTGTCTGCGTGGGTTTCCTCCGGGTGACTGTCTGTGTGGTGTGTACCTTTTTTTTTTATTGCTGTAGATTCCATTGGATCTCAAGAATATTATTCCTTTTTCTGTAAAGTTACAGTATTAGTTTTCTTTCTGAAAGTAATGTTTTGCAACAGTATGTGATGCCATGTCTCCGACTTGTTAAAAACACTTAATTTAGCTCCAGTCACTTTAATGTGTGAGATCCTCCTACGCTCTAAGCTTTGAACTGAATTAGAAACCAAGTTCAAAATGTTGAGAAAATAAACATAATAATTAAAATGAAAGATATTAGCTGAATACTGAGTATTCCCAAAGTAATTCACGAAGCCCCGTCAGTGGCAGCAAAGCCAACATATGCCTTTATGAGCAGATCACTGCTATCACCAACCAGACATCCACCCAAATAAATCAGTAGCATATAATTAAAAGCAAAATAGCAACAGGCTAAAATCTAATACAAAGCCTAGAGCTAAGTAGCATCAGGCTAAATGTACAAAGCTAAATGTATATGCTACAACATGCTAACAACCAGTACAAAGCCTATTGACTGACATAGCATCAGGTTAACAACACGTCAAAAGCTAAGTACAATACTGACTACTAGCACAAAGCTAACATTACTCACTTATCTGAAACAAAAGCACAGTTAAAATAACATTTACACATCAAGCTTGTACTTACAGCAGCCTCAGAAACAATAGTTTACCCAGAGGAGATATGGAAATTTAAAATCCATAGTTTGTACAGACCTAGTGTCCTCCATTTTGAGAAGCTTCATTGCTGCACATTGTCTTCTTTTTTGTCCTTTCTCAGTAATAGCTTTGTGCCAGCTACACATTCTTTCAGACCCACAATGTTGACAAAACACCTGTAGATTTGCTTGGATCTGAAGTAGGAATGGAAATGTATAGCCTTTTCTCTTTCAAAGATTAATGCTTTTTGACCGTTTTAGTGGTCTACCGTGGCTAGCTATTTCCTGTATACATTTTAAAACATTTTACTTCTGCTTATTAATATATTATCCTTATTTTCATGTTTCCTACTTTTACATTCCTCAAAAATGTTTTATACTTTAGACCACATTGACTGTAAATAAAATAACTGGGGGTTGCTCCCTGACCTTTGCCCCAGTACTGCTCATTAATAAGGATATTTTTTGCATCGCTTACTCTTAGGTAGCTGCTCATGAGGAGCACATTTTAATCATGTGCTCCAGAATGACAGAGAGGAGAGCTGAGGTGTTTGTGAGAGGAGAAAGCAGCGGGAGACAGGACAGTGAGCTCCTGACTGAGGAATGCCAGCCGCTTGCAGGCTCAGAGACTGGTGCCAGCTGCAGGGGTGGGCACACATCTAATGAAAACACGGGAGACATGGCAGGAACACCAGCCAGAACAGCCAGCAGGGAGAGGGGGAGCTTCTCTTTCTTCAATTACGCACTAGTACAGCTCACAGGCTCAACATATCATTACCCCACACACATCATTTGCACTCGTTAAAGGACGATGTATATACACTATACTGCCACAAGTATTCGCTCATCTGCCCACACGCATATGAACTTGAGTGACATCCCTTTCTTGATTCATAGGGTTTAATATGACGTCAGCCCACTCTTTGCAGGTATAACAGAGTGCGTTTATGGGAATTTTTGACCATTCTTCTATTTGTGTGGTCAGACCTGGCTCTAATATTGTTTTATTGGGTTGAGGTCACATCTCTGTGTAGGCCACTCAAGTTCTTCCACACCAAACACACTCATCCTTGTTGTTATGGACCTTGCTTTGTGCACTGGTGCATAGTCAAGTTTGAACAGGGAGCATGACATTGTCCAAAATCTCTTGGTATGCTGAAGCATTAAGATTCAAACCCAACTCCTGAAAAACAACTCCACACGATACTGGTGTCCAGTCTGATGTATACTGTATTAGCATATACTACATGGCCAAAAGTTTGCAGACATTCATGTAACATTTCTTCTGAAATTAAACATCATTATAATTAGTTTCTTCTTGGCTACAGTAACAGCCTGTACTTTTCTTGCCAGGATTCAGACACATGCTGTGTGGATTTTTGTCTAGTTTTCAGTAAGTATTTTCATGTATTTCAAGTATTATCATGTTTTTAGAGTTTCAGTGCACATTGTTGTCTGTAGATGGGCATTGTTTAATGACATACTTCAATGGCATTGTTTGGCCTCAGCTCTGCTCTAAAATAGTAGTTTGGCCAAAATTCCACAACTTTTTCCTTTGCAAATGTTGTGAAGAAAATGTTTGTGTTTGTGTGTGTGTGTGTGTGCATGTGTGTGTGTGTTTGATACACACATGCCCAGGTATCAGTATGACTGTATTGACAAGAAGCCTTTTACCCTCATGCTTCTCTGATCCTCAGCATGTGTCTCTGCATGGCTCCTCTTTAGAGAGTCTCTCTGTCTTTCTCTCTGGCAGAATTCAGCACTGACTGCTCATACTCCTGCAATACCTCCCCCTCACACACACACACACACACACACACACATAAATATATACACACAGACCCATCCCTCCATCACTCAGAACTCAACAACAAGAGGCACTGCCATTCAGTCAAGCTCCCAGGTGTTCAGACTCTGTATCTCAGATACTAAGATGTCATCCACACATATCCAGATGCATTTGAAAACACTGTTTTAGTCATTTGTCTTTGTAATTCTGTAAAATATTAAAATATGTAAGTGATTCCAAAATGCAGCTTTTTATAGCATTATTATTTATTATTATTTTATAATTGAATATATATTACCGCGACCCTGAAATGGAGAAGCGGAAAAGAAAATGATGATGATGATGATGAATATATATTATATTCGGGCGGCACGGTGGTGCAGCAGGTTAGTGTCGCAGTCACACAGCTCCAGGTGTGTGTGGTGTGTTCTCCCTGTGTCTGCGTGGGTTTCCTCCGGGTGACTGTCTGTGAGGAGTGTGGTGTGTTCTCCCTGTGTCTGCGTGGGTTTCCTCCGGGTGACTGTCTGTGAGGAGTGTGGTGTGTTCTCCCTGTGTCTGCGTGGGTTTCCTCCGGGTGACTGTCTGTGAGGAGTGTGGTGTGTTCTCCCTGTGTCTGCGTGGGTTTCCTCCGGGTGACTGTCTGTGAGGAGTGTGGTGTGTTCTCCCTGTGTCTGCGTGGGTTTCCTCCGGGTGACTGTCTGTGAGGAGTGTGGTGTGTTCTCCCTGTGTCTGCGTGGGTTTCCTCCGGGTGACTGTCTGTGAGGAGTGTGGTGTGTTCTCCCTGTGTCTGCGTGGGTTTCCTCCGGGTGACTGTCTGTGAGGAGTGTGGTGTTTTCTCTCTGTGTCTGCGTGGGTTTCCTCGGGGTGACTGTCTGTGAGGAGTGTGGTGGGTTCTCCCTGTATCCGCGTGGGTTTCTTCCGGGTGACTGTCTGTGAGGAGTGTGGTGTGTTCTCCCTGTGTCTGCGTGGGTTTCCTCCGGGTGACTGTCTGTGAGGAGTGTGGTGTTTTCTCTCTGTGTCTGCGTGGGTTTCCTCCGGGGGCTCCGGTTTCCTCCCACAGTCCAAAAACACACGTTGGTAGGTAGATTGGTGACTCAAAAGTGTCCGTGTGTGTGAGTGTGTGTGTGTTGCCCTGTGAAGGACTGGCGCCCCCTCATGGTGTATTCCCACCTTGCGCCCAATGATTCCAGGTAGACTCAGGACCCACCGCGACCCTGAACTGGATAAAGGTTACAGATAATTAATGAATTAATATATTATATTAATTTTACCATTAACCATAGTCAAAAATAGAAAAATAAAACAAGGATGGACCCCTTTCTCACCATTATCTAGTTCAACATAAGCCCACACCTGTTAGTTGACGTTACAGATTTGGTGTTAGAGCATTTTGAGTGATTTTTTTATCAGCTGTTCAAAAAAAGATGTGGCTGGCTTCACAGGACTTGAAGAAAGTGTCTGTTGGCCTTGATTCTTTCTACTGAAAAGCACTCTGTGTTGGGGAAAACATGGGTAGCAAGTAGAATGACCACGACCACGAAACAGTGTCAAGAGCCCTCATAGCAATTACCAAGAACATAAAAATGACATTGAAACAGTTCTCTTATTACTTGTTCTATAAGAAACGTCTACTGCAGACGTTCCAAACAGAAGAATCTCATCATATCCAGGCTGAGGATTTAGCTATATTTCATATAGACCTCAAACACTACAGTAGCAGGAAAACAGTATTAGATGAGCAATATTAGATTAGCATTGCTTCAAAGTCTGATATTTTCACTTCTCTAACTTTATGTCTGTCTTACGCCCGTCTCAGGCTTAGTCATCCTTCAATGCTAATTGAGAAGGAGGTGGTTATTTGACTCGGAATTTGAAACACTGATTGTCTTGCAGAGACAATCAGCACTCCAAATTTAAATGTGTCTGTAGTTAGACCTAATTACCACTGTTATTACATATTCCGAAATAATGAACTGAGGAAAGTAAAGAGTATCCATATCTTGTGGCTAATTACAAACCACAGTCTTTTGTTCAGGGACCCGTGGGACTATTGGAATAATATTACTCGGTTCCAGGCAAATAATAGTTTAGCATTTCAGCTCAGTGCTGTCAGATACAAATTAAATTTCGCTATTCGCCAACACTGGCGGCCGATTTAGATGCTCCCACAGGAGGGAAAGTGTCATAGTCTGTCGGAATAACATTTCACCAATCAGCCGGCAGACGCCAATGGAAGCCTCTGGACAGCTCGCTGGTGGCGCGTTATTATGGCAGCCTGTTTTTCTCATTGTTTTAAGAAAAAGCTGCCAAGTCCTCACAGCCATGCTGATCTGGGATTAGCTTTCACTGTGACAGAAAAGACTTTGGTGATGAAAGATCCAACTGTCAAACTGATTCAGGATGTTAACTATCCTGGCCCCAGCAGGCATCTTTCAGTTAACCGCTTATATATACACTCATTGGACACTAAACTCAAAACTCTTTGTCTCATAGCTCCACATTAGTGGTGTAGAGGTAGAGACTGTAACCCCTCTGTTCTTGCACAGCTTGGTTGATTATCGGATTCTGACCAAGGAGCTACACTTAGATGTTTTGGGTGATTGGCCTCTCTTGGTGTAGCATTGGAAACTCCCACAACATCACTCGAGACTGCTGTTTTAAAGATGGCCCCACCATCTGGCTTACTGTGTAAGTAAAGTTGGGTACAGGTGTTTCTGATAAAGTGGCCAGTGAGTAAAGCTAAGAGCAGGTGTTTCTGATAAAGTGGCCCATGAGTAAAGCTAAGAGCAAGTGTTTCTGATAAAGTGGCCAGCGAGTAAAGCTAAGAGCAGGTGTTTCTGATAAAGTGGCCCATGAGTAAAGCTAAGAGCAAGTGTTTCTGATAAAGTGGCCAGCGAGTAAAGCTAAGAGCAGGTGTTTCTGATAAAGTGGCCCATGAGTAAAGCTAAGAGCAAGTGTTTCTGATAAAGTGGCCAGCGAGTAAAGCTAAGAGCAGGTGTTTCTGATAAAGTGGCCAGTGAGTAAAGCTAAGAGCAGGTGTTTCTGATAAAGTGGCCCATGAGTAAAGCTAAGAGCAAGTGTTTCTGATAAAGTGGCCAGCGAGTAAAGCTAAGAGCAGGTGTTTCTGATAAAGTGGCCAGTGAGTAAAGCTAAGAGCAGGTGTTTCTGATAAAGAGGCCAGTGTGTAAAACTGAAAGCATGTGTTTCTGATAAAGTGGCCAGTGTGTAAAACTGAGAGCAGGTGTTTCTGATAAAGTGGCCAGTGTGTAAAACTGAGAGCAGGTGTTTCTGATAAAGTGGCCAGTGATGAAAGGTTAAGAGTAGGTGTTTCTGATAAAGTGGCCAGTGAGTAAAGCTAAGAGTAGGTGTTTCTGATAAAGTGGCCAGTGTGTAAAACTGAGAGCAGGTGTTTCTGATAAAGTGGCCAGTGTGTAAAACTGAGAGCAGGTGTTTCTGATAAAGTGGCCAGTGTGTAAAGCTAAGAGCAGGTGTTTCTGATAAAGTGGCCAGTGTGTAAATCTAAGAGTAGGTGTTTCTTATAAAGTGGCCAGTGTGTAAAACTGAGAGCAGGTGTTTCTGATAAAGTGGCCAGTGTGTAAAGCTAAGAGCAGGTGTTTCTGATAAAGTGGCCAGTGTGTAAAGCTAAGAGTAGGTGTTTATGATAAAGTGGCCAGTGTGTAAAGCTAAGAGCAGGTGTTTCTTAAAAAGTGGCCAGTGTGTAAAACTGAGAGCAGGTGTTTCTGATAAAGTGGCCAGTGTGTAAAACTGAGAGCAGGTGTTTCTGATAAAGTGGCCAGTGTGTAAAGCTAAGAGTAGGTGTTTCTGATAAAGTGGCCAGTGAGTAAAGCTAAGAGCAGGTGTTTCTGATAAAGTGGCCAGTGTGTAAAGCTAAGAGTAGGTGTTTCTGATAAAGTGGCCAGCGAGTAAAGCTAAGAGCAGGTGTTTATGATAAAGTGGCCAGTGAGTAAAGCTAAGAGCAGGTGTTTCTGATAAAGTGGCCAGTGAGTAAAGCTAAGAGCAGGTGTTTATGATAAAGTGGCCAGCGAGTAAAGCTAAGAGCAGGTGTTTCTGATAAAGTGGCCAGTGTGTAAAGCTAAGAGTAGGTGTTTATGATAAAGTGGCCAGTGAGTAAAGCTAAGAGCAGGTGTTTATGATAAAGTGGCCAGCGAGTAAAGCTAAGAGCAGGTGTTTCTGATAAAGTGGCCAGTGTGTAAAGCTAAGAGCAGGTGTTTATGATAAAGTGGCCAGTGAGTAAAGCTAAGAGCAGGTGTTTCTGATAAAGTGGCCAGTGTGTAAAGCTAAGAGTAGGTGTTTATGATAAAGTGGCCAGTGTGTAAAGCTAAGAGCAGGTGTTTCTTAAAAAGTGGCCAGTGTGTAAAACTGAGAGCAGGTGTTTCTGATAAAGTGGCCAGTGTGTAAAACTGAGAGCAGGTGTTTCTGATAAAGTGGCCAGTGTGTAAAGCTAAGAGTAGGTGTTTCTGATAAAGTGGCCAGTGAGTAAAGCTAAGAGCAGGTGTTTCTGATAAAGTGGCCAGTGTGTAAAGCTAAGAGCAGGTGTTTATGATAAAGTGGCCAGTGAGTAAAGCTAAGAGCAGGTGTTTATGATAAAGTGGCCAGCGAGTAAAGCTAAGAGTAGGTGTTTCTGATAAAGTGGCCAGTGTGTAAAACTGAGAGCAGGTGTTTCTGATAAAGTGGCCAGTGTGTAAAGCTAAGAGCAGGTGTTTCTGATAAAGTGGCCAGTGTGTAAATCTAAGAGTAGGTGTTTCTTATAAAGTGGCCAGTGTGTAAAACTGAGAGCAGGTGTTTCTGATAAAGTGGCCAGTGTGTAAAGCTAAGAGCAGGTGTTTCTGATAAAGTGGCCAGTGTGTAAAGCTAAGAGTAGGTGTTTCTTATAAAGTGGCCAGTGTGTAAAGCTAAGAGTAGGTGTTTCTTATAAAGTGGCCAGTGTGTAAAGCTAAGAGCAGGTGTTTCTGATAAAGTGGCCAGTGTGTAAAGCTAAGAGCAGGTGTTTCTGATAAAGTGGCCAGTGTGTAAAGCTAAGAGTAGGTGTTTCTTATAAAGTGGCCAGTGTGTAAAGCTAAGAGCAGGTGTTTCTGATAAAGTGGCCAGTGAGTAAAATTGGGAGCAGGTGTTTCTGATAAAGTGGCCAGTGTGTAAAACTGAGAGCAGGTGTTTCTGATAAAGTGGCCCGTGAGTAAAATTGGGAGCAGGTGTTTCTGATAAAGTGGCCAGTGAGTAAAGCTAAGAGCAGGTGTTTCTGATAAAGTGGCCAGTGAGTAAAGCTAAGAGCAGGTGTTTCTGATAAAGTGGCCAGTGTGTAAAACTGAGAGCAGGTGTTTCTGATAAAGTGGCCAGTGAGTAAAGCTAAGAGCAGGTGTTTCTGATAAAGTGGCCAGTGTGTAAAGCTAAGAGCAGGTGTTTCTGATAAAGTGGCCAGTGTGTAAAGCTAAGAGCAGGTGTTTCTGATAAAGTGGCCAGTGAGTAAAGCTAAGAGCAGGTGTTTCTGATAAAGTGGCCCTTGAGTAAAATTGGGAGCAGGTGTTTCTGATAAAGTGGCCAGTGAGAAATAGTACAGCACTGAGTTTTGTGATGAACTGAAGAGTTAATGCAGACTCTTGGGCGTGAGGGATATGGCTGTGCCCTGGAGAAGAATGTAGACGACGAGGAATAGGTCAGAGTTGTGAAACGGCAGGGTGTTTCATTGTAATTGGTATGCAAATGAAATTTTTGCATATTTGTAGTGGTTTATGTTCTTATCAGGACATGAAGTGCTACATGTTGTTAATTTGCACGGTGGTGAATAAAGTGTAGTGTTTCTACAGCTTTGGACAAAGAGCTGGATAGGAGTTGTGCTATCTGAGGTGCTTTAGAGAGCAGGCTATAGCTATGAAGCGTATAACTATAAGAGACATCTAGAGAGACAATAGATCATATTCTATCTGGCGTTTAGCATTTGGCGGTGGGCTGGGGGTGTGGGGAGAGAATTGCTTAATTAATCACAGCCCTCTCTTTAGAAACCTCCTGTGATCCCTGCTCTCATTAGGCCCTTGGGTGATTAATTGAAATTAATTGAAAAGTCGGTGACATTTACCACCCTCGTCTGGTGGGTGTAGTAGGAGGGAAACTAACACACTCTAAAGCCCCAGCTAACACACTTTAAAACCAGAGCTAACCAGCTAACAGACTTTAAAACCCCTGCCATGAGACTCTGTGCAAGGCTTGAGTGGGAGAGCGGTGTGGAGCTGAGACAGGAACCTTATTAACAGGGATTCTCTTCTTCAACAAATTAAGGAAGTGTGAGACCATGGAAATGTGTGCATGGTTGAATAAATGAATGAGAAATTGAACGTGTGGGTCATACATAGAGTTTTCTAGACATCCAGAGCTTTGCAAATATGATATGGATTCACTCGCAGCCTCACTCTGCTCTCGATAATTAGAATACACTGTTGTACTCTGAGCGGTACGGTGATGCAACAAGTAACGTTGCTGTCACACAGCTCCAGGGTCATAGAGTTGTGGATTGAATTCCCCCTCTGTCTGTGAGGTGTTAGGTGTGTTCTCCCTGTGTCTGTGTGGGTTTCCCCCAGGTGCTCCGGTTTCCTCTTACAGTCCAAAAATATATATGCTAGGTGAACTGGCTATTCAAAATGTGTCCATAGATGTGAGAGTATGAGTGACTTGGTGAGGGTGTGATGGACTGGTGCCCCGTCCATACAAAACAACAAGTATAGCTCTAGAAGTAGCATACTTGCATATCAATGTTATATATCAACAAACTTATGTATCAGGGTTATTTTTATTTATTTATTTTGGTTTTGTCCCAAGACACTTTATTCAATGTCACTGAGGAATTATTCACTTCCAAGTCATCCAAGAAACATCTGATGTCCTGATTTTGCTTGTCAAGTTTAGCACTTTAGAGCTACGTGGCTAGCATAGCTAAACAAAAGCTAGCGATAATACTCACTCAATGTTTTTATTGTCTCTCAAACCACATTTGGGTCATTAAGGTCACGCAGACTTCTTGATATGGTTTAGAACATGGATTCACTTTGCTTTAGGAAAACAATAAAGGAAAGAAGGAACCATTTTAGCACAAACTGGATAATTCAACCCTGCTGAAATAGTGGTGGTCCATAGCCAGCAGTCTAATTGTAGCCATAAAGTTATCTTTATAGCAGTGATGCTTTAAAGACATTAATACAGATATAGTATTTAGTGTATAGTATGTTAAACTCTACAGTTACAGTATATAAAGTATAACAGATCAGGAAGAATTTCATTAGCCTGGATTTCTTCCATTTAGAACAGATTGCTGGGTTGTTGGCTCCCTCCATTGTCTCATAGGTGTATTGCAGTTGCTATGGTTCTATAAAGCATCTAGAATTTATTATTTTCCGGAAAGTAAAAATATATCCAATTGAAAAACATATATATCCCATATACTTTAGAGGAGAATTAAAAAAAATATATTATTTTTCAATAGAAGCAAAAGGCTGTTATAGTGATTTTGGAGCATTTCTATCGGTCCATTCATTTTCACACGTAAAAGGACCGCTACAGATTTCCAATAATGTAGGAATCCACAAAAATGGAGATACATGTGTTTCATTGGAGAATATGTGTTTCTAATAAAATTAGAGTGACCAGACGTCCTCTTTTACCCGGACATGTCCTCTTTTTTAGACTTAAAAAAATGTCCGGGCGGAATTTCACAAACATTCGGGATTTTGTTTTTCTAGAGCTTACATAGAACTTCGAGAAGTTTCTTTCACAAACTAGTCCCGCCCTCCCCTACTCCGATTGGTTCGCTTGAGTGAGAAGGGGGCGTGGTGAAGTAGCCTAAAATCTTCTGATTGGACGGTCTGACTGTAGAGCTACCGTTATTGGTCGATAACCTTCTCTGTAAACATTTAATTGGTCAGTCTGCCGAAACGTAACCCCCCCCTCCCCCCCAAATGAATGAATTGTAGTGCGCGGGAGTTTTTTACTTATATAGTGGCCAGTAAGTGAATGTACAAAAGAGTGTGCCCACAGACTACAGAGTGTGCCAGATTATGCAATATCAACTTTAGCTTGGTGTGAGACGTTAAACACAAACACACACTCTCTCTCTCTCTCTCTCTCTCTCTCTCTCTCAGATAAGGCTAAAGCACTAATTGCATATTCACAGCGCCCCCTCCTGGACCCAGAGGAAACACCTGGACATGGAACAAGGCTTGGCTGGGATTTTCACGAAAGGGATTTGGCTCTCATCGCTACGCTGGTGTGTGTGTGTGTGTGTGTGTGTGTGTGTGTGTGTGTGTGTGGCTCAGCATGACTCCGTCTCTCTGATGCTCTCTCCAGCTGGATGATGAAGCCCAGTCTGTTTGCGGACCCCCCAGTCCTTACTGGCTCAAGTCTTCTCTTTCACATCAATAATGATGTGACTTGGCCTGGCTTTAGAATGAACGAGACAGCAAAGAGACGAGAGAGAGAGAGAGAGAGGAGGGAAGCGAGAGAGAGAGGAGGGACTGGGGAGTAGTGACAAACTTGGGATGGAGAAGTGTCAGAGGAATAAGTGTAAGAGCGCTGTGCGTAAAGAGAAGAAGGGGTTTGTATAACCCTTCAGCTCACACCTGGCATTGGGGGAGGTGCACAGTGTGCCCTTTGGTTTTAAGGTCTCTATGGCGGTTCCATGGAGGTTTCTCTTATACCCTCTGTGTGTGTGTGTGTGCCTCTGTTCACCCTGCTGAGTGTCTCTGTCACATGGGATGCATATTATAAATAATTTTGGATAAATAATGTATTTAATCAGTGATGACTCAATGCCGCTCTCACTTGCTGTAGACGTTGGAAGCAGTATAATCGTTGTGTACTTGCTATGAACACTAGATGGCAGTGTCTTATCACTTACTCAACAGAGGGAAGCAGGCCAGAAATGTTTATCTGACTCTGATAGCATGTTGAGACCCAAAAAACAATCAAATAGCCCTTAGTGGGGAAAAAAACCTCACGCTTTATACACTGCAACATCACTGCTATTTTTAAATAAATATATGTCCACTTAGAAAATCAATGTGTCATTTACCATGTGGAAGACTAATAATTGGGCGGCACGGTGGCGCAGCAGGTTAGTGTCGCAGTCACACAGCTCCAGGGACCGGGAGGTTGTGGGTTTGATTCCCGCTCCGGGTGACTATCTGTGTGTGGTGTGTTCTCCCTGTGTCTGCGTGGGTTTCCTCCGGGTGACTGTCTGTGAGGAGTGTGGTGTGTTCTCCCCGTGTCCGCGTGGGTTTCCTCCGGGTGCTCCGGTTTCCACCCACGGTCCAAAAACACACGTTGGTAGGTTGATTGGTGACTCCAAAGTGTCCGTAGGTGTGAGTGTGTGAGTGAATGTGTGTGTGTGTCTGTGTTGCCCTGTGAAGGACTGGCGCCCCCTCCAGAGTGTATTCCCCGCCTTGCGCCCAAAGATTCCAGGTAGGCTCTGGACCTACCGCGACCCTGAATTGGAAAAAGCGGTTACAGATAATGAATGAATGAATGAAGACTAATAATTGAATTAATGAATGAGTCATTCATTATCTGTAACCCTTATCCAGTTCAGGGTCGTGGTGGGTCCAGAGCCTACCTGGAATCATTGGGCGCAAGGCGGGAATACACCCTGGAGGGGGCGCCAGTCCTTCACAGGGGGACACACAAACACACACACTTACTTACACCTATGGACACTTTCGAGTCGCCAATCCACCTACCAACATGTGCTTTTGGACTGTAGGAGGAATCCTGAGCACCCGGAGGAAACCCATGTAGACACAGGGAGAACACACCACACTCCTCACAGACAGTCACCCGGAGGAAACCCACGCAAACACAGAGAGAACACACCACACTCCTCACAGACAGTCACCCGGAGGAAACCCACGCAAACACAGAGAGAACACACCACACTCCTCACAGACAGTCACCCGGAGGAAACCCACGCAGACACAGAGAGAACACACCACACTCCTCACAGACAGTCACCCGGAGGAAACCCACGCAGACACAGAGAGAACACACCACACTCCTCATAGACAGTCACCTGGAGGAAACCCACGCAGACACAGAGAGAACACACCACACTCCTCACAGACAGTCACCCGGAGCGGGACTCGAACCCACTACCTCCAGGTCCCTGGAGCTGTGTGACTGTGACACTAACCTGCTGCTCCACCGTGCCGCCCCCAGTTCATGCAGTTAGACATATTTACACACACACTAGTGAACACTAGGGGGCAGTGAGCACACATGCCCAAAGCAGTGGGCAGCCGTAGCCCTAGCGGTGTTATCCACTACACTACGCCATTCACAGGGTTTGCACAAAGGGGTTTGTATTCAGTTCCATATGACGGCACATATCTGTAGGAACTGGGAAATGAAGAGATTTCAGAAGAAGAACTGATTAAACATAACATAAAAAAACATATTAATCTTAATACTGCTTTGACAGTTTTTAATGTGTAAACCCCACTTCCAACAGTGTGTGTCATTAACAGCAAACCAAGTAGCAATTCATCTGAGAGAGTGATGATGATGTGTTGGTTTATAGCAGAAGCTGCTGTTCGGATTGAGACGCTGAAGGTGTTATTAAAGCACAGAGAATAAGCTCCCAGTGCTTAAAATGTGCAAATTTGGACGAACAAGCCACAAATAACCTTGCATGCAAAATGACAGCTAGTCTACTGGGAGTGCACCCCCCGAATCCTCTCTCTCACTTTCCCTCTGTCTCTCCGTATTTCTCTTTTCTTTTTTCTGTCTCTTTCAATGTCTCTGCCCCCCCCACTCTCCCCCACCCCAACTAACATCCCTCTATACTTCTGATGGTTATAAATCACAAACATCATGCAGCAAATCTACCACACACCTTCTCTTTATCTGTATCAGGATACTAAAGGTTTATCAGATTTAAAATAAATAAATAAATAAAATAACCTTTCAGTGAGAGGAAATACAGATGACAAAACATCCTCAAGAAAAGGTTGGGATATAGATTTACAATTAACGTTCTTATGGGATCAGACCTGGCTCGGTTTAGCTCCATCCGTTCTGTAAAATGCATACAAAGCTGGAGCATCAGCCTGTGCTTCAGAACTGAGCTCATCACCACATACACTATCTTTTAAATGTCTCAAAGTCCATAAATGTATTGCTTCTTGAATCCCAGGTGATGATAGGACGTTTCAAAATGGCCACGTATTAATTATAATGGTTACCTCACACTTGTGCCTCCCTCTTATACAACAGTTCAGAGGCAGAACCTAAGGCCAAAAAACATATTACAAAGTCCTTGGCCATTCTCAGAAGATCTGTGCACTGAACCATGAGGCACTGAATTATAGAAGCGTGGCACAGTCTGTTGGCTCAGAATGAGCAATGTTGCATAAACATTACATTACAATATTGTGTAAGATTTTTAAATTACAGGGACACTGTGTGTGTGTGTGTGTGTGACAGTGAGACATGCTGCAGGTTCATTTTTAATCATGTTCACATTCCTCAGCTCGTCCCCGAAGGCCAGACCTTCCTCTGTGTCACAGGAGGCCCTGGAAGGGCTTTAGAATTTTGCGTCATGTCACTTTTTCATCGCAGATTTGCTACAGGAGAATGTGACTTATTTATTCATGTACGTATTTCTGCATTGTCTGGTTAGGAATGTGAAGCACGTCTGTGTGGGTCTCTGAGATTCGTTAAATCCTATTAAAGTTACTCTGTTGCTATCAGCTACAACTGCATCTCATTGCTGTCGTATCAGGACCTTTTTAATGTTTCCGTTAGTAGACAATACCAGCTGGCCCTTTTCAATGAGCTGTGAATATTCATGAGGAAAGGAACAGCAGAAAGGCTCCAAAGTGACGTCGTGAACTGTCACATTATTATGAGAGCCACTCGTGATGTTTATGGGGTTTATGGACTCCAAACAGTCAATAATTCTTTTATTCATTGTCTGTAACCCTTATCCAGTTCAGCTTTGCGGGGGGGTCCGGAGCCTACCCGGAATAACTGATGCAAGGCAGGAACACACTCTGGAGGGGTGCCAGTCCTTCACAGGGCAACAACACACTCACACACGTTCACTCACACCTATGGACACGTTTGAGTCGCCAATCCACCTACCAACGTGTGTTTTTGGACCATGGGAGGAAACCGGAGCACCCGGAGGAAACCCACACAGACACAGAGAGAACACACCACACTCCTCACAGACAGTCACCTGGAGGAAACCCACGCAGACACAGGGAGAACACACCACACTCCTCACAGACAGTCACCCACAGGAAACCCACGCAGACACAGGGAGAACACACCACACTCCTCACAGACAGTCACCCGGAGGAAACCCACGCAGACACAGGGAGAACACACCACACTCCTCACAGACAGTCACCCGGAGGAAACCCACGCAGACACAGGGAGAACACACCACACTCCTCACAGACAGTCACTCGGAGGAAACCCACGCAGACACAGGGAGAACACACCACACTCCTCACAGACAGTCACCCGGAGGAAACCCTCGCAGACACAGAGAGAACACACCACACTCCTCACAGACAGTCACCCGGAGGAAACCCACACAGACACAGAGAGAACACACCACACTCCTCACAGACAGTCACCCAGAGGAAACCCACGCAGACACAGGGAGAACACACCACACTCCTCACAGACAGTCACCCGGAGGAAACCCACGCAGACACAGGGAGAACACACCACACTCCTCACAGACAGTCACCCGGAGGAAACCCACGCAGACACAGGGAGACCACACTCCAGAACGGGACTCAAACCCACAACCTCGAGGACCCTGGAGCTCTGTGACTGCAACACATTACCTGCTTCACCACCGTGCCACCCACAGTCAATAATGCAACACGCTGAATAGCACCCCTTGTGGAGCTCGAGTATGTGGGAGTGAGTGATCAGCTGAGTGAATGGGTGAGCGTGTGAGTAATGAATGAGAGAGAGTGTGAATGAGTGAGTGAGGAACTGAGTGAGTTACAATCCAGTTCGTTGAGACAGTGAGGATGTGGTGAGAGTGAATGGCATGGTTTGAGTCTTTGATGCCTGATTGTTTTCCATCCACTGGGCTTTTTTATGAAGATTTAGATCTCACCGTTTTGCCCTTTTCCCCAGTTTCACATCACAAACCACAACCCTTCATCTGTAACTTTCACATAACAAGGTTTCAGACCTTCTGCACGTCTCTGTCTGTTAAACGTTGTTCTCTCAGCTCCAGCAGAAAGCAGCAGGGTTTGGAGAAATGTTCTGATTTCCGCTGCTGTATCTGTAGCAGACGTTTACTTCTGGATGAAACCTCTGTGCTTCGAGGAGCTGGGGTTACAGTCAATTACAGCGGACCACCGGAGTGTGACCAGCCGCTCTCTTTAAGGCAGCCCAATGCAAATAGCCTTGCTGAGAAATGACAGATTCACATGCACACCCCCACATCCACGGGAGTGGAACGCTGTGGAGTCAGTCGCAGGTATCGAGAAATATTCGAGGGAAGTCTGTGGTGCTCATGTGGCCTTAATGTACACTCAGGACTAAAGCCAGTCATACAGCACACCGCCGGAGGAACATCGACTGGTTCCCTTTCACTTGGTGCCACTTTAAAGACCCGTTCCTGCTGATCAGAACTTCCACATGCTGTGAAGTGTACCATTCTCTCCACAGAGGACTGGGGTTTGAGTTCTTTCTGTGGTAATCACACAATGCTATAGCAAATAGTCCTTGGGCTAGACTCCTAACACGGCCCTCCCCTCCCTCTGTTGGATGATTAGGACGATACATTGCCATGGATTTGAAAAGCCATATTATGTTTATCTTAGGGTGACCAGATTTGAGATGGTGACAAAGTGGACACGTCTCGGGGGGGTGATGAGCTCTCGCCCCTTGCTGCCGTTGTATTCTTAGCTGTATTCTTCGCTACACATGGGAAAACATGGGAATTTCTTTTTTAATTCATCCGAGAACTTACATTTACGTTTCGGCATAGCTGCTCGAGATGAGGGTGGGTACATGAGCTTTGCCTGACGTAAACAAGGACTACTGACGTGCAGACTGACCAATTAAATGTTTACAGAGAAGGTTATCGACCAATAACGGTAGCTCTACAGTCAGACCGTCCAATCAGAAGTTTTAGGCTACTTCACCACGCCCCCTTCTCACTCGAGCGAACCAATCGGAGTAGGGGAGGGCGGGACTAGTTTGTGAACGAAACTTCTCGAAGTTCTATGTAAGCTCTAGAAAAACAAAATCCCGGACGTTTGTGAAGTTCCGCCCAGACATTTTTTAACTCTAAAAAAGAGGACATGTCCGGGTAAAAGAGGACGTCGGGTCACC
>NC_089820.1:79125507-79138007 GCF_029633855.1 Hoplias malabaricus | reverse complement strand
TGTTTTTGTGTTTTGAGGAAAATGCAGTGGGGAACACTTATGGCTCTCAAGGCCTAACGATTCCTGTGACATTATAAGAAAAAAACAATAAAGAATATGCAACATTTTATACAATGCATACAGCTTGTTATTCCAACTTTGCAGCAGAAGAAACGTGGTACTTCCTGCAGAAGGAGAATAATGAATAGCACTCACTTCATTATTTCAAACATAAATCCATCAACATCTTCAGTGAAGCCGTGCTAAATGAGCCGGCACTTGATTTGAATAAATAATGCAGCTAATGACAGATTGCTCACACTTTTGCTTCCCTACACGTAGAACCTATGTCTAAACTAAGACATGAAAAAATGCAAAGCATCATTTCTCTGTTAAATCTGTGTGCAGACACATTCTGTGATGAACAAAGCCCAGAACCAATTTCACAAAACTCTACAGTCCAAATAGCACTATACTGCTCATTTTATATTGGCATTCTTCTTCTGTGAAGAACATCACCAAGTGGGATCTGGAATCATGTCTTATATGGTCTCTCAGTTTATTTATCAGTTTAATCTGTCAAGGAATGGGGCTGTATTAGTGCCCAGGACATGGGCAATGTGCATATCTTTGAAGGCACCACTCACAATTAAAGATACAACATATTTGGCCAACAGATGCTGCCTTCTAAATGACGTCTTTTTCATGGAGATCCTTATCGTTGCTTATTGCAACATAACACCACATTTTTCACGTGTTACAGCAGCAGGTGTCAGAGTGGTCTAACTCCTGTTGTTAGATGGACTGGCATTGTAAGATTGTCCACCAGTACCAGTGTGTGACTGACTGGATTAGTGTGTGAATTGTCCACTGGTGAGTGTGTGTTTCTGCCTTGCACCCAAAGATCCTGGCTAGGCTCTGGACCCGTGACCCTGCTCAGGATGAAGTGGTTATAGTAGATGAATGAATAAATGAATGTCCCAGATGAGGGGTGTGTATTATAGGAGTTACAGTTGCTGTTCTTTGCTGCAGTGTTTTCTCTTTAACACCAAACCCTTAATGAGCTGAATAATTTGCATCAGGTAAATGGCCTCCTGTGACCCGCCTGACCTCTCCGGCCATCTGCTTCTGAACTAAGTTGCATTCTGTTCAAAATAAGGCCTCTTTTCATTTCTCAGCTCTTCTCCACTGATCACTCTAAAGCTTGACTGTACCCTGGTGATTTTACTATGTAATAACAAAGGCTTAGTCGATAGGAAGCAGGGCTTTATGAGAACCCCTCTCTGCCTGGATGCCAGTGCAGGCCTGTAGTGATGGGAAACACAAACACTCACACGCTCTGCTGCTGACCCACTGTTGACCATAACTCATCTTTATGTGATGTGAGCATGGCATGCTTTATTTAGAGTTTAGAGGAAGAGTCTGGAGATTCTCAGCTGGATTACGTCTCTGCCATTCCTTCCTCTTGGCAGAGCTGGGAGGTTTGATGGAGGCCGGCCTCCTCCGTCACTTCAGACAGCTCACTGACCTGTGTCTAAATGGTCAACAGCGTCAAATGTTCTTCATTCCGTCTTTCTTTCATCGTTTCCTTTTTTGGCATCTATGTCTTATGTGTCATGTAATCAACGTGTCATGGTTTCTGTCACGCCCTTGTCCTGTCATGTCTGTTTTCCCCGCCATGTGCTCTCTTAGTACATGGCTCTGTTTGTTTGTTAGTGTCTATGTGTCCACCCTTGTTCCGCCTCTTTGTCCGTCCTCCTCGTTATCTGTCCCAGGTGTGGCTTGTCTGTGTCATGTATTTAAGTTCCCTTGTCTCAGTTCTGGGCGGCATGGTGGTGCAGCAGGTAGTGTCGAAGTCACACAGCTCCAGGGACCTGGAGGTTGTGGGTTCGTTTCCTGCTCCGTGTGACTGTCTGTGAGGAGTTGGTGTGTTCTCCCTGTGTCTGCGTGGGTTTCCTCCGGGTGCTCCGGTTTCCTCCCACAGTCCAAAAACACACGTTGGTAGGTGGATTGGCGACTCAAAAGTGTGTGTGAATGTGTGTGTGTGTCTGTGTTGCCCTGTGAAGGACTGGTGCCCCCTCCAGGGTGTATTCCCGCCTTGCGCCCAATGATTCCAGGTAGGCTCTGGACCCACCGTGACCCTGAATTGGATAAGCGCTTACAGATAATGAATGAATGAATGAATAAATGTCTCAGTTCTTGTTTGTCGGTCACAAGTTTCGTTCCAATTCCCAGTCTTGCTGTTCCCTTCCCTAAGTCATGTTGTGTTGCTTTATGTCGCTCAGTCCGGTCTGTTTGTCTCCGTCGTGTCATGTTCTCGTTTCACTTCCTAGTTATGTTGTTTTGCGTTTCAATCCCTAGGTCATGTTGTTTAGCCTTCTAGTCTGTCTGTCTCTGCTGTTACTCGTTTCATTTTCCCTTGTCTTGTTGCTCCCAAGTCTGTCTGTCTCTGTTGATCCTCTTTTAGGTTTGTTCTCTGTTTATGACTCTGTTTAGTTCTCTAGTCTTTATGTACCATTAGCACTGTTTAGCACTCAATGTTTATGTTTAGTCTGTTTAGTACTCTGTGTTTAGGTTTCGTTTGTTTAACTCTGTGTCCTAGTTTTGTTCACTTAGCTCCTTTTTGTCCGAGTCTCTGTTAGCTCTCTGTTTTGTTATTCTTTTTGTAAATTAAAGTTCACTGTGTTTTAGCGTGTGCGTCCGCCTCCGTCAGTCCGCCCTCCGCGATTCCTGACAGTTTCAAAACATACCTTTTAGGGATCGAAAATAAACTGCCTGTTTTGAATTCCTCATGGGTGTGACATCACAGCTATGAATACATGTACAAATGGCCCATTCACTCTGAAGTGATGCCTGCAGTTACTGCTACCAGCCTCTAGTAGAGAAGTTGGTGTGCAACATGTGAAGTAAAAACTGTAAATGTTGTGTTGTTCGTGGCTGTCAGGAAGCAAACAGATTCCAGCAGCTTTTCATATTCCAGCAATTACTTTTCTGAGCAAATCACAAGGCAGCCAATCACAACGCAGGATGCTGTATTTTAAATCTTGCCGAAGTAGAAAATGTGTTTTACTTTTTTTTCCCGTATTAAGGATGTGAAGTCAGCACAAAAACTCGGATTTGTGATTTATATCCCATTATTGTGAGAGGATAAGGGATAACAGCTTTCTCCTAGGTTTTGTGATTTTGAGGCCTACCAATTTATATCTTTTTTTCCCCTTTTTTCCCATTGGCACTTTAAACCTTAGAGAAACACTGTAGTTATTTTTGCATCATTACGAGGTCCTGAATGTGGAACAGGAATGCAAAGCAGGGGGAATGTTCCAGAATTGCCTGCGTTTTCCTGTCAGAGAGCGAAAGAGAGAGAGAGAGAGGTGTGGGGTTGAGCCCCCTTGTTCTTCCTTCCCCTATTCACTTTTACCCACCTTCATCCAGGATCAGAGAGAGACAGAGGCGGAACACACGAGAGAGAGAGAGAGAGAGAGAGAGAGAGAGAGAGAACGAACACACCCCAGGCTAACTCCTCATCACAGTCAATTTGATTTTCAAAGACTCCGCTGATGGCTTGGCCTCGGCTCACCGTGGCAGCGCCACTCCTCTTTGCATGTGATCAGTCTGTTGCCATGGCAGCAGCGGGGGGCTTTGTTGCCGCTCGGTGGAGAATCAGAGTGCGAGGATGTGCGACCCTGCCGAAGAGGAGCAAGTGCCTGCACGTCTGGAGCTGTTACCATGGCGACGGATGGGAATCAAAGGGGAGGAGAATCAGGCGCTTCAGTTCACTCCCAGCATCCGCACCACACTGGAGTTTATCCATCATCATGTTCACAGCACATCAGCATCGAGAAAGAATATCTGCTGGGTACATGCACTATGTCCAAGTCTCTGTGGACATGGCAGTGAAAACACACACACACACACACACATTATTGCACTAGGGGCAGTGAGCATACTTGCACACCCATTGTGACTGGCATTCATCCCAGCACCCAGCCAGCAGTTGGGGGTTAGGTGTCTTGCTGAAGGGCACTTCAACCATGAATGTTGAGGGATGAGAATGCATATTTCTGTTACACCTCACCCTCCTGCCCCCGGTTTTCCTGTAGGTCGAGGGGATTAAACTGGCAACCCTTCTAGTCTCAAGTATGCATCTCTAACCTTTAGGCCACAGCTGCCCTCATTACTGTATACTATAATCTCTATAGAGCAGCATTGACCAATTGAATAGGACTCTCTCGAGCAGCAGCACATGAACCATAGGTCACCAGGCCCAGTGCCAAGCACAGCCCACCAGCTTTAAACTGTGGAGCAGGGGAACTTCATTCTCCAGCAACTTTGAGATCCAACATCAGTGCCATCAAATCCTCACAGCAAAGGCAGCAGCAAAGGCAGACAAACTATATGTGAAGAAATGTTGTACAAGCAGTTGTCTGTCTACACAATCTACACTGGATGAGACAGTACAGCCCCCGTGGCCTTTTCCCTGACCCTGCTATTGTATAATCCGTTCTATACTGTTATCATCAAGAGCAGGCGGTGTGTGAGGAACTCCATACAGTTTGTCAAGTTGGCTTCACTGTGATTCCAGTGAATTAAAAAAAAACACTGTTCACCACAAGAGAATCCTGCTTTCTCTTTCTCTCCATTCAATATGTAACACTCCTCCTAAATGCATGTACAGTGATACGGTGTCTCTGACAGCTTTATTGCAGCTCCTGATATGCTGAGAGACAGGAAAAATGAGAGATCTCAGACAGGGTGTAAATGAGCTCAGAGCTGAATGATGAGTACACAGGGCCCACTCGGGACCATAGAAAGAGAAAACATAAATAAAAAAAAACCCTTAATTAAATCAGCGCTGTGGAATGGGTCATCTGGCAGACATTTACAAAGATGCACTGAACCAGGGAACATTTTAATAAGTCGATGTTAAAAAATATTAATTATACATATTATTCAAAGGCTACGGCTATTTCAGCACTGACTTATACTGCGCTGACTCACACTTCACTTATGAAATATATATTTAAAAAAGGTGTTTACCAAAAGTGGTTTTATATCTCGAAAAATAGCTATTCTGTTGCAACATGCATTGTTTGGGTTGCCGTTTTCATGTTGAACTAAGGTAAAGGCATCAACGTGTGTTTTTGGACCGTGGGAGGAAACTGGAAACTGTGTCCACGCAGACACAGGGAGAACACACCACACTCCTCACAGACAGCCACCCGGAGGAAACCCACGCAGACACAGGGAGAACACACCACACTCCTCACAGACAGTCACCCGGAGGAAACCCACGCAGACACAGAGAGAACACACCACACTCCTCACAGACAGCCACCCGGAGGAAACCCACGCAGACACAGGGAGAACACACCACACTCCTCACACACAGTCACCCGGAGGAAACCCACGCAGACACAGAGAGAACACACCACACTCCTCACAGACAGTCACCCGGAGGAAACCCACGCAGACACAGGGAGAACACACCACACTCCTCACAGACAGTCACCCGGAGGAAACCCACGCAGAAACAGGGAGAACACACCACACTCCTCACAGACAGTAACCTGGAGCAGGACTCAAACCCACAACCTCCAGGTCCCTGGAGCTGTGTGACTGCGACACTACCTGCTGCGCCACCGTGCCGCCCCTAAAATGATTAGTATTATAAAATAAAATATGAAACCCCTTCAGCATTTTAGTGCTGGTACTGCTGTCTGGGATTAGTCAGAACTTTAGTGTAATATGTAGAGTGTATCATAACTTTCCACCCTTTTGTATTTATTTCCAACTTTAAACAAGAGCTTATTCAGCTGGTCCTAGAACTATTGTCTTACATTCCCCATGTGCCTGACCTTGATCTCCAAGAACACAATATCCATTTGGGTTGCCAGAAATGGTCTGACCGGTGGGTATAGAGATGTCCCACAGGATGACAAATTTTCCAGTGTCAGCCATGTTCTCTGGGGAGCAGTGGTACCTTTTCTCCAACACTGGAACACCCGGCTGCTGGCACAGTGCCCAGCGCACATATGTAGCAGACTTGTTATGTCTTTTGAAGGCACTCCTCAGGGGCCCGTGCTTTGCAGTGGGTTTTAGAGTGGGTTTAACCTTGTTAGGAGTGGTTTTTACCACTGTTCAGCACCAAATAAGTTAGGCAAACAAGCCTAACCCAGATGAGTATTTAAATTACGAGATCATATCTGGCCACTACAGGGTTAACAGTCTCTTTATTATTCCTGATATAGTAAACCGTAATGTGATGTGATGTTGTGTGCCTGTTAACTGCTGCTAAATTTTACAGCTCATCGCACATTAAAATAGACCTGCGTCTGTCAGCAAGCTCCTCTACACATACGCACAGATGTATAACCGCCACATCTGCCGCATTCTCCGTCACCATGGAAACCTTCGGTTATCATAGCGATCAACCCGTACCATTCTGTGGAGGCTGTGTTTGACGCACTGGGGTTGGACCACTTCTATTACCTCTCAAGGCCAGAAACAAGGGCAGAGTGCATTGTGTGGATGACATGAGGACAATAAGGGTGTGTTTATCTCTGTCCCCTTCCCCTATGCCTTTCATTTTGTTTAAGAGCATAGGGGGGGAAAGCACTGAGTTGGCAAAAATCACAAGTTGATTTGGAAGCAGTCCAGAGGGATTTGACTGTAGAGTGGACCTCTGGCTGGTGCTGTATACGCTCCCAGATCCTCATAAAACAAGTGAACTCTGAGAGCGAGACAGCAGCAATGTTAATGGCTCACTAAGCCCATGTAAACACCATTCTCCTAATTAGACTGTAGATGAGTTACGAGAGGGAATTTATCGCTCACAAGCCCCTGTAAATCTCTCAATTGCTGTGCTACTATTACACTGTGTTACTATTAGAGTAGGCTTTTTTATTTTGGGAGCTCTTGTTTTGAAAACGCACTGCTTTTTGTTGATACGGAATGATGCACACACTGTAACCATAGCAACACTCTTGCCATTGTTATGGAGTTCTGCTTTTGTTTCCATAGCTGCGTTCAGAATCTTTTCCTGTAATGAACTATGTAGTGTGTCAGCCATTTTGTAGTGTTATTCGATTCTTAGTAATAAATCTGACTCACTACAGGGTGCACTGTAAACCTGCAATGCGCTGCAAATTGATGTATACAGATAGTATAAATTACATAGCAAAATATATCCCATGTTTCAGTGCAGTTAATGAACTACAAACCTTAGTAGACCAAGCCAGCACATTTATATGAAGTAGTAGTGTTTAATGTAGTGTTTGAAAAGTCATTCTATGCTTGTTCCCTATTCAGATGCCTATCCCTATTAGATTCTAATCAAAAACTGTATAGTGTGAATAGTTCCCACTCCGGGTGACTGTCTGTGAGGAGTGTGGTGTCTTTTCCCTGTGTCTGCGTGGGTTTCCTCCGGGTGACTGTCTGTGAGGAGTGTGGTGTGTTCTCCCTGTGTCTGCGTGGGTTTCCTCCGGGTGACTGTCTGTGAGGAGTGTGGTGTGTTCTCCCTGTGTCTGCGTGGGTTTCCTCCGGGTGACTGTCTGTGAGGAGTGTGGTGTGTTCTCTCTGTGTCTGCGTGGGTTTCCTCCGGGTGACTGTCTGTGAGGAGTGTGGTGTGTTCTCCCTGTGTCTGCGTGGGTTTCCTCCGGGTGACTGTCTGTGAGGAGTGTGGTGTGTTCTCCCTGTGTCTGCGTGGGTTTCCTCCGGGTGACTGTCTGTGAGGAGTGTGGTGTGTTCTCTCTGTGTCTGCGTGGGTTTCCTCCGGGTGACTGTCTGTGAGGAGTGTGGTGTGTTCTCCCTGTGTCTGCGTGGGTTTCCTCCGGGTGACTGTCTGTGAGGAGTGTGGTGTGTTCTCCCTGTGTCTGCGTGGGTTTCCTCCGGGTGACTGTCTGTGAGGAGTGTGGTGTGTTCTCCCTGTGTCTGCGTGGGTTTCCTTCGGGTGCTCCGGTTTCCTCCCACAGTCCAAAAACACACGTTGGTAGGTGGATTGGCGACTCCAAAAGTGTCCATAGGTGTGTGTGAGTGTGTGTGTGTCTGTGTTGCCCTGTGAAGGACTGGCGCCCCCTCCAGGGTGTATTCCCGCCTTGCGCCCAATGATTCCAGGTAGGCTCTGGACCCACCGCGACCCTGAACTGGATAAGCGCTTACAGATAATGAATGAATGAATGAATTAACCTGATGAAGATATGATTCACTTACATCCTCAGGAGACACAATATTCTCTATGACTTCAATGAGTTTTCCTGAGGAAACTTCCTGAGATTCATCCTCGATCATCAGATTCATGCATTTGGAATGGTCATATTCTCAACAGCTACATAGTCCAGCTTTAATTGTGGATTTTGATTATTTTCCCCTCGTGTGTGATTTGACCTGGGGTATTCAAACTTTAACATTCCACTGTATGTGCTGTAATACACCTTTGTGAAGATGAGGAAATCTCCTGTTGTTATTATCCTCATAATCTTAATACCTTCTCTTTATACCTCAGTGGATTATGACATGCCGCTATTGACAGTGGTTAAACGAGAAGTATGCGGCTAGGAGAAAGAGAGCTGTCCTCAAATGAGCGAAGGTTAATTTGTTTAGCGAGGGCCTGGCTGATAAGGCAAATGAGTTTGGGAGTTCAGTGGCCTGCTTCATTTCCACACACTGATTAACACATTTGCATGTGAATAGTGTAATCATTGGGAGGACATTCTTGATGAGACCTGTCCACAAACGGATGCTGCCCGTAACAAAGGCTACTGCCATTGTATTGAGACATCTTTTTGTGATGGGGAAGTAATTTAAGTGCAGCAAACACAATGACAACATCATGACAACATCATCTCCATAAACACTGACGACAGTGTCAAATGTCAGTGTCTTGTTGTATGTGTTAACAAAGTGAATTCAGCTACTTTAAGGAGCACCCATTTTCAGTTGTGCATCATTCCCATAAAAAAGCCTGAGACGAAATAGTACACTCTGGAGCAGATGGAACGCATGAGCCTAGCCAAGCATGAACCAGAGGGGTATATAGCTTCTCCGAACAGTGGAACTAAATTGTTCGGGATGAATTTATTTCACGTAGGGAATCACTGGTTTGATTGCACTACCAGCCCCAGCTCCCTGGACCCCAAGGAGCTCAGAAACTTGTGGCACGCCTAACAAGGGAAAGTCCAACATGGAGGAAGGCGTTGTCCTTGCCCTTAAGAGAGTGCCTTGCACGCTTTGCAACCTGAATCGAGGAGGAGGGTGGCCTTGCCCTTAAGCTTGGGAGTGCCTGGCACCCTGCGGGAGCTGAATGCACAATCTCCAGGGACAACAATCAACTGTGACGTGAGCAGGATTTGCTCAGTTGATCGGTTGGTAGAGCATTGGCCCGTAATGCTGTTCAGACCCGGTTCATATCCCGTCTCACGCAAAGTGATGGTCCCGTTTGTAAAAAAATGGGGGCAATCATTTGACATCTTTAATCCTCTTATGCCCGAATGTCATTAAATCCTCACAGAAAAGTTCCACCATGTTGTTCCTTCCCCAAAGAGTAAAAGCTGCGACTGCAGCCAAGTTCAGCCACTTAGCTTGCTCTTAATTTGCATTACCCAGTTACAGCATAACACATTTATACTTTCTGAATTACACTGGTCTCAAATTTCTGCTGAGGGAAAAAGACACAGCTCACCCAGACTGTGCCTGTTGTGTCTCCCAGTGCAGTAGATAAATTACTGAGAACATACTGACCTTATTGAACAAACTTTACCTGCTGTGGTGAGAGAGAGAGAGAGAGAGAGAGAGAGAGAGAGAGAGAGAGAGAGAGAGAGAGAGAGAGAGACCACAGGTGCTTATTACCTGGTGTTCATAAAAGTCTAGACTGCTTCAGATAAACCACAGCCTCCTGGAGACTCCTGCAGAAAAAAAAGAGTCAGTTATTCATAGAATTCCAGGTCCAGCTCTCGACTGGTGCAGCTGTCCAAGTGTAGGCCTTTGGGAAATCGCAAGTTCAATCCCCGATGGTGCCATATTTAGCCTCACACTTCTTCATTACTTAGCGTGACGTAAGCTAATATAACAGAAGTGGGTGGTTAAGATTCTCCTCTGAGCGTGTTGAGTTCAGTGATCTTAAATTAACAGCAGCCAGAAAAGATGCAGCGGCAGAGTTCACAGCATTCACCAGCCTTCACCCTCCCAGCTTTGTAGCAGTGTGTGACTGGCAGAGACCTAACGAATACATTGATATGACAACAACAAAACTGGAGAGAAGTCCACAAGATGAGCACAAGATCACCCAAAGAAAGCTCATTATTCATCTGCCTCACACTATACTTCATTAAAACAGCTAAACACACTCAGAACACCATTGCTAATTCCTACTGCTATTTGTTTATACACTGTTCTTTATTATTTGGCTCCTGTATCAACGTGAGGAGGATGGGTTCCCCTGTTTGCTCTTGGTTCCTCTCAGTCCAATGTAAGTCATAAATAGTGAAGATTAAAATCAAGCGCTAACTTTTGCTTTTGGATTTCTCTGCACACAGCCTTTAGCACTGAAGGGAGATTAGGGACAGAAGCAGGTCGATAGAGGCCTTGTAAGAATAGGTAGCTATATGATATATTGTTTACGTATTATTGACTTCAATGTAAAAGTCTACAGCACGTATGTTCAGATTAGCCTAGTGCTAATTAGCAATTCTATCTGTACAAAATGGAGGAGAAGACTTCAGGGAGTGGACAAACACAATCATGTACCAAGCCTTTCACTGCATCTGTTCTGGTCCCTGATGCTATAAATCAGTTTGGAGTAATGTAATGCACTGCAGTAAAGTCAATAAGAGCACTTACGTTCCTTCTTAATACATTTTCACATCCCTCTCCAAAGTCTGTCAGGGTTTAAACCAGCCTCATGACTGACAAGCTCTGTGTTAACTTCTAATGAGTTTCTCGAGTCTAATCCTGACTTCTGCTGACATTTTTACCTACCATTTCTTTTCCATATTTATTCAGATGAAGTCTATGCTACTTTCATGTGATCTCATTCATGCCGTATATATATTTGGATACCAAATACACTAGTCTCTACTCTTCTGGGAAGGCTGAAAGGAACTTAATGGAGCTGTTTGAAGGGGAGATATTCTACCTTTTACTACAAGTGAGGTGTTAATGAATTACCTCTGACATGCTTTGTTCAAAATACCACAATGACCTAACACTCCAGTACCACTCTCATGTCTAAATAGCTCTGTACAGAACGACTGGTTTCTGTTGAGAATGAGCCTCTGTGTGAACCAAGCGCAGGGCACCCAGCAGTGAGGAGCGATGAGCAGAAAAGCTGCTTTTAAGCCATTTTCACTTTGTTGTCTTTCTTCTCCATTCTTGTCTTGACTCCAGTTTCTCAGCATTTGTTTTGTTTGTTTTGTTCAGTTTAACCTCGTGTCTGTGCTGTTGCATAAACATGGGTCCAGCGCTGTGATTGGAGAGACTCAGACGAGGAGGCGGGGCATTTCTGAAGTGCCTGCTGTCTATGTAAGACACAGCACAAAATCAGAACGACTTGTTTTATCCCATGTATTCAAACATAGGCAGATCTAAAAAACTGACTGGGTTGTTGTATTTCACAGTGTGTGGGTTGGTAGGAGCCAGAAAGACACTGAAGTGAAGCAGTAAATCACTGTAGTAATAATCACCTAAGTGGGGGGCAGAGCCTAATCGTTAGAGAAGAAAGCTTGGGACTGAAAAGTCACTAGATTGATCTCCTGGAACGGCAGGAATGTGGGGGAAGGTGGAGTGAAGGAACTGTGCTTTCTTCTCCCTTAACAGTCATGGGTGAGCAAGGACCCCACCCATTGGTGATGGCCACTCGGTGTGTGTGTGTGTGTTCACTGACACTGGTGTTTGTTAACCTCTGCTGTGAAGAAAAAGCTAATTATAAGGAGTGTATACAAACCTCATAAAATCTCTGAAGTTCTTATTGCCCTTTAGAGGACAGAATGAGGGTCCACCACTGAGTAACATCTGTCTTCTCAGGGCTGTTGGCCCCCTGCAGGTCCCTAAGGTCATTGTAGCCACCGCTTGCCATGCATGGCTTAGCTGCGCCGGTAATGCAACCTGACTGCAACTGCAGAGATGCCGGCGTCCATCAACCACACAAAAGAGACAGGCTGTTATGCATGACGTACGTACAGCAGCTCCAACAGAGCCAGCACTCTCAGCTCCCAGCAGCACCTCACTCACATCCCTGTTAAACCCATCGCCTGGTCTCATTTTATGTCTCCTAGAAACCACTGTTTACCAGCCTCCTGGACTTCTGGTTAGTTGGGTTTTCATCAATGCCACCTGCTTAATACTGTGTAGGTCCACCTCCTGCCTCTCAAAACCTGTGGGGCATGGATTTCAAAAGACTTCAGTGTGCTGTGGTGTCTGGTGCCAAGATGTTAGCAGCAGATCCTTTAAGGGCCTCCACGGGGCCTTGTTTTTCCAGCACATTCCACACAGAAGCTAAATTGGATTGGGATCTGAGGAATTTGGCTAAT
>NC_089820.1:79075507-79120507 GCF_029633855.1 Hoplias malabaricus | reverse complement strand
AGAAGTACTGGGGTAATGGGGTGGAATACACCTAGCCCTCACAGATCATGTGTTCCTCAGTCCCTAGTTAATTTCATGAACTAACCAACTGCATCAAATATGTAGTCCCTGGTAAAACTATAATCATATAATCACACAAGAAGCATGTGCTACTCTTCACCCTCCCAACGCAGCCCCACGATGTCACAGAGAGAGACCTTGCACTAAAGTGAAAGTTGACATGATTAAAGTGGGGAGGAAAATTGGATAAAAATCCCTAAAAAAGAGCGTGTCTTCAGGCAAACCCCCTGGGTTTCTTCTTCGCTTCTCATTAGCGACGTGACTAATGCTGGTGTGTCATGAGAGATGCATGATGGCTTAATAGCTCTTTAACAAGGTCATGAAGCTAAGCACAATCCCTTCACCTTCAGCCCAGTGGGTATTCACACAAGTTCCTAAGAAGAGCAAACAGAGGGAGAGAGAGAGAGAGAGAGAGAGGAGAGAGAGAGAGAGAGAGAGAGAGAGAGAGAGAGAGAAAGAGAGAGAAAGAAAGAGAGAGAGCAAGCGAGAGAGAGAGAGAGAGAGAGAGAGAAAGAGAGAGAGACAGAGAGAGAGAAAGAGAGAGCGAGAGAGAAAGAAGAGAGAGAGAGAGAGAGAGAGAGAGAGAGAGAGAGAGAGAGAGGGAAAGAGAGAGAGGGAAAGAGAAAGAGAGAGAGGGAAAGAGAGAGAGGGAAAGAGAAAGAGAGAGCGAGCGTGAGAGAGAGAGAGAGAGAGAGAGAGAGAGAGAGAGAGAAAGAGAGAGAAAGAGAAGAGAGAGAGAGAGAGGGGGGGGGGGAGAAAAGAGATAGAGGGGAAAGAGAGAGAGAGAGAGAGAGAGAGAGAGGGGGGGGAAGAGATAGAGGGAAAGAGAGAGAGAGAGAGAGAGAGAGAGAGAGAGAGAGAGTGCTCCCTTATAGACTTCACCAAGACACCTGCTGCGAAGTTCCCAGCTGGAACCCCACTTCACCAACCCCTTCTCTCTCTCTCTCTCTCTCTCTCTCTCTCTCTCTCTCCTCTCTCTCTCTCTCTCTCTCTCTCTCTCTCCCCTCATCCTTCTCCCCTGCTCCAGTTCTTCAGCTGACAGTCAGAGACGTATTGAAGGCGAGAGGAGAGTTTCAGATTGGGTTGCTCATACATCTCCACTGACCCACAGCCCCTCCACCACTTTGTCATGCATCTCATTAGTGTGTCCCCTCCCCCACCCCCACCCCCTCACCCTCAATTTCCTACACACCCACCCCCTCCTCCCCTCTCCCTGCAGCTATACCAGATACCTCCTTCAGAACATCAAAAGCACTGGGGTTTTTTGCAGCTGTGTCAGAGACGATGTCTGGATGGTGCGTGGCCTGCTCAGACTTGTTTGTGCTAAAGATTTTTCATCAGGAAGGAAATATCTGGGCGAGTAATTGTTTGTGTCTGATAAGATGAGCTCAGTGGAGATACCGAGGCATTAATTGCAGTGGCTTGGTTGTCTTCATGCTCCTGAGTGTTGTGGTGCTCCAGTTGGATATACACGTGGAAGAGCAATTAGTTTTTGCCAGGAGACCCATTTATGTCACATTCACATTTGTTTGTGCGTATCTCTGTGTGTGTTATCTTTCATATGCTGGCAGTATTGTGTCCTAGAAACAGAAGGTGTTTAGAATGCAGGAGTGAACAGGACCCACTTTCAAGGGTGCGATCATGTGAGTTCATGTGTGTGTCTTAATTATAAAGTGAACACTCATTCATTCATTCATTCTTTATCTGTAACCCTTATCCAGTTCAGGGTCACGGTGGGTCCAGAGCCTACCTGGAATCATTGGGCGCAAGGCGGGAATACACCCTGGAGGGGGCGCCAGTCCTTCACAGGGCAACACACACTCACACATTCACTCACACCTAGGGGCAATTTTGAGTTGCCAATTCACCTACCAACGTGTGTCTTTTGGACACTGGAGCACTTGGAGGAAACCCACATGGGCACTGGGAGAACACACCAAACTCCACACAGACGTCGAACCCACAATCCCAGGACCCTGGAGCTGTGTGACAGTACCGTTGCACCACCGTGCCACCCCAGTTTAATAATTAATATGAAATACCATTTCTCCCTCAGATAATGGGTACAAGTTAAGAAAGTTAAGATAAAAATTCAGATCTGAAAGAATCCAAAGAAGATCCAAGTTGACACTGTTGGTCAGAAAGGATGTGTAGCGGCAATGGGCAGACACTGTAAATACTACAGCAATTTTCTTACTGGATATTATTTAGGTCTGTGTTGCCCTGTGAAGGACTGGCGCCCCCTCCAGGGTGTATTCCCGCCTTGCGCCCAATGATTCCAGGTAGGCTCTGGACCCACCGCGACCCTGAACTGGATAAGGGTTACAGATAATGAATGGATGAATGATATTATTTAGGATTCTGGGTAAATTGCATGTAGAGGCCATTTTGACTCTTTTTTGTTGTGCACAGTACAGTATATGTACAACACTCTGTGTGTGTGGGTGTGTGTCTGTACACACAAGTCAGTGTATCTTCTCTCATAGCGCTGACGTTTTTGCTGTGCCCCAGAAACTGTGGATGACGGAGGTGTTCCGACTGCAGGAGAGGTAAATAATTAACACAATGAAGATCCCACTTAGAACTTCTTAAACAGCTGTTTCCCCACGTTCACAGACCCTGCAGCACTACCGCACATTTAAGAAAAAGATGCCAGAAAAGCTTTAGAACAGAACCACGTTTGGCATTATCACATTAGTTTGGGGATCTGGAGCCTACCAACCCACACATTATGAAACAAACACAACACCCTGAAAATATAGGACCAAACAAGGCTTTCTGATTTTTTGAACTTTCCTATAGTGTTCAGATCATTTAGAACTGTCCTGCCTCATCATCTGTGGATCTGCATTCATATGGAAGCCCAAAACAAAATTAAACTGAGCAAAACGGACACAACAAGACCAGAGAAATAGGAGTACTGTTTAAATGTGGAGAAAAGGAGAACAAGACAACCAAGCAAAAATGGCTAAAAACCAGAGCTTCTGCTCCTCGCTCCTGGGCTCATTCATTATCTGTAACCCTTATCCAGTTCAGGGTCTCGGTGGGTCCAGAGCCTACCTGGAATCATTGGGCGCAAGGCGGGAATACACCCTGAAGGGGGCGCCAGTCCTTCACAGGGCAACACACACATTCACTCACACCTACGGACACTTTTGAGTCTCCAATCCACCTACCAACGTGTGTTTTTGGAGGAAACTGGAGCACCCGGAGGAAACCCACACGGACAAGGGGAGAACACACCAACTCCTCACAGACAGTCACCCGGAGCAGGAATCGAACCCACAACCTCCAGGCCCCTGAAGCTGTGTGACTGCGACACCTACCTGCTGCGCCACCGTGCTGCCGCTCCTGGGCTGTCATGCTGAATTCATCTGTGGCTCATTCAGATGCTGAAACCAGTCAAAGATATGTCATAAGGCACCTTGAGGAACTGTGTTAACTTGAGGAAAAGAGGTAGAATATGTCCCCTTTAAGTCCTTTTCCTTTGGCAGTGTTGAATTCCTCAGCCTTACTGGCTTAACAGCATCCACAGTTTGGTGTCATTTCTATTCCCTCACTATAATTCCCATCATGCAATACATCATACAAACATTGGGAGTCCCTCCATGCAGAGATAAAGTATATGGGCATGATGATTAGCCTTCTAGCAGTAAAATGAGCTAGACGGCTTTCTTCTGTATAAGCCAGTTAGAGGGGGAATATGCCATATTCAAATCATACTCCCACCTTCCCGATACATCATCTGAAAGGGATTTTCCAAGTCTCTAAGCCAGAAAGTCTTACTTTTAGGATTCTTATGGCTCCACTGTGGGAGGTGAGCAGGTAAGTTCAAAATGGCTGTAATTGTTATGCTTTTCATTGTGACCACAGCGCACCTTTAAAGAACCTCGACACACATTAAAGTCCTGTATCAGGGAAAGATTACTTTTTAGGTACTCCTTCCAAGAAGCATTTAGGAAGTTGGTCCCCTGTAAACGGTTTCTCTTCTCTTTGGTGTTCTCTTTTACACTCTTTGGTATTTCTGCTGAGGAGATCCTCAAAGACTTAAGAGCTAGACTAACATCCCTCTGAAGGCTCCACCATGTTCCTGAAAACCCATATTTATCCCATCCACCCACTGCAGAAACTGCAGGTGAGCCATCAGATAAAAACGATTACCCACAGGCAAAATGATAGGCCTGGAAAGCCTTGATACAGTATCATGACGGAGCTGCTTTGATAGGAGTCTTGGAGGAGCTTTGTAGTAGCTACTTGACTAAATGAGAGAGCTGTCAAACATAGCTTAGGTCATACTATGAATGAGTTGGCAAGTTGGCTTACTATAAAGCCTTCATTTCAGCCAACACAATCTCACTTCACTGTAGTATGGTCTAAGAGTGAAACCAAAAATAATCCCAAGTCAATTCAGGTGAGACGGATTCTTGTGTCTTGAGTCTGAGTTGAGACTCACAAAGCTACAGTTTATCTAACCAACTTAAGCTGTTTTGCTCTGTCGTGTAAACCGTGGGTCACCAAATGGCTGGTTTCATTTTGCACCCGGACTTAGTGACAGTTCTATCATTAAAACCGATTGTTTCCCCAGCATGGCCGATTCACTACAGAGAGTAAGATGGGCGTAAAAGTTAGGATAGGAAGGCTTGCTCCAAAATAAGAAAAGCTGAGGTTGGAAAGCAAAGGTTTAAAGATGAATGGTTGGTGCAGTCTTTGGTCATTCTTCTTGCAACAGGACCCAATCAATTAGCAATTAACCTATTAGCAATTAGAACTCAATGTAAACAATAGATGTACTTCAGTTCATTAGTTCTCTAATTCGGGCGGCACGGTGGCAGGTAGTGTCGCAGTCACACAGCTCCAGGGGCCTGGAGGTTGTGGGTTCGATTCCCGCTCCGGGTGACTGTCTGTGAGGAGTTGGTGTGTTCTCCCTAAGTGTGTTCTAATTGCTAATAGCACGCAGACACAGGGAGAACACACCACACTCCTCACAGACAGTCACCCGGAGGAAACCCACGCAGACACAGGGAGAACACACCAACTCCTCACAGACAGTCACCTGGAACGGGAATTGAACCCACAACCTCCAGGCCCCTGGAGTTGTGTGACTGCGACACTACCTGCTGCACCACCATGCTGCCCTTCTCTAATTCAGACGGATAATAATAATAATAAAAGGCTATATGAAGTTGTGTTGAAGCTCACCAGGTAACACTTCCCACTGCTAAATCCCTTTGTCTCTGGATCTCAAACATAGAAAAGCTGCTCAAATCTATCATTCCAGTGGACCGGCGGTTTTCACAATGTCTGGGAGATGTTCATATGGATACAGCACATGATAAATGGCGGTGTGGTTCAGTGAAGGTGGAGATGATTGAATCTGACCTCTACAGAACAAACCCACTGTAGTGTAGACAGAATGAGCTGGGGGTATTATTCTATGAAATTGGCTTTTAAAGACTTCTAACGGAGGTTTGGGACTGAAATGTCTGCACACTTGACTGGAGTGTTTTTATTTTATAGGACGAGTGCTGTATGAAGAGTCATTCATACAATTACATTATGGATATGTAGAAAGAGCACTACATGAATGTCTTTAACTGATGTAATAGATGTGGCAGTTATTGTCCTCCTACAAGAGCTGTTCACCAGCACACCAACTATTCCTGACCATGTACCTTGTGAGATGCAGTTACGTCACTCTAATGTAGTGGTTCTCAAGCTTATCTGCACTGCCCCCATATTGTAGAGGAGAATCTACACCTCCCTACACCACCACCACCAAACACAATAAAGTGCCAAATTACCTTTACATTTGGAGTTATTACAAGTAACATGCTTTATGTATCCCATTCATTTGCCCTGTGTAAATAATTGTATTAATTTGGTGCGGTCATTTCAGAGGCATGCTCAGGCAAACACATGAACCAAAGGAATATGAAATATCAGAAATGGATTAGTCAGACTATGTTGGCATGCACATAAATGGATACAGCTCAGTGGACCAGAAATGTCTGGGACGCTGCCTAATCAGGCTGTTGTGTGCGTGTAAACCTGTATAATATAATCAGACTGCAGGTTTAGGTCTTAGTGTCCACTGCAGTTAAAAAACTGCGGCCCTATTGTAACATCCCAGTTTTCTTCCAAGCCTTTGCGTGTTTGGAGAAGGATATCATCCTCAAAAAGTTCTGCAAATCTCTCCTGTACCATTTCCACCATAAGACAAACGACAGTGAGCTAATGTCTCATTTTTAAGTGAGGAGAAATCCATTCATGTTTGAGGTTAAAGCAGTTCCAGTAGCCTACTTTACTTGCTTTTGCAGAAGAATCTAAATGGTTGGGACTACAGGTCTGGAAGGCCTTTTTTCAGCCTTTACTAATAGGACACCATATTATCAGATGATTCCTCCCTTCGCCCCAGATAGCGAAGAGTAATGAATTCTAACTTTTCTCCCTGCTCTCATATGTACACTTAACGAGGAGGAACAGGTGTGCTTTGGTCTTAAGCCATTTGAAAACTGTCAGCTCCAGGACTGTGAGGAGGGGGTGGGCGATGTGGTTGGAGTCGGGGGTGTCCCCGAGCTCATTTACAGAGGAATGGAGAGGGAGAGGCTAGACTTTTGTTTGAGCTGGGAATAAGCGGAGGCGCACAGCTTAATTCTAGTTGGGAAATTAAAAAAACACACAGCCTTGAGGTTAGCTCACCATGTGATCAGTGTGGAAGGGAATGAGAGAGAGAGAGAGAGAGAGAGAGAGAGAGAGAGAGAGAGAGAGAATACACTATATTCAGATAGACTGAACTGATATGGAAGTTTTTCAGTTGTATGGAAATGTAACAAGGTGACACCAAGACTATGTGTGTGTGGGAGGGGGGTGTATGAGAGAAGAGAGAGAGAGAGAGAGAGAGAGAGAGAGAGAGAGAGAGAGAGAGACAGAGAGAGAAGAGAGAGAGAAGAGAGAGAGAGATAAAGAGAGAGAGATAGAGACACAGAGAGAGAGAGTCTCCTTAGAATTTGCTGTGTTCAGATGGAGAAAATAGATTTGCAAAATTTTCCACAGCCCAATTTCCTGGCAGTGCAATGAGGTGATACCAAAAATCATTTGTGCTACAATAGCTTTCACCCTCTTTATTTTCTTCTTTCTATTTTCTCATATCTCTTAGTCTAACAGAACTCTCCTTTTTTTCAATGCAATTTTTCAGTCATTGCCAATTCCACCCACTACCTGGGTCTTCCTGAATTACACTATGCTAAACATGCTAAACGTGTGAAGGCTAGCTTCCACTGAGATATGTGAATCCTGAAACAGCTTCTTTTTCTAACAGCCACTACATCATAAGACTGCAGCTCAACATGCTTGGAGGAGAACACTAACACACTTAATCTGTTTTGTTAGCTAAATGTTCTCTGCAAAGGCTAGCATCTTGAGTGAGAACCATCCTGTTCCTGAGATCAGTTCTGTCTGTGCAGTGTTGATGGAAACTGATGAGATGTGCTGTGTTTCAAATGTGATCTTTCTGAGAGTCAGGGGTGTACAGTTGTGGGGGGCCCAATAAAGACTGCTAGAGTATGGTTAAGGCTAACCCCTTTACCATGAGTAGTTACTGAAGCTGCGGGGATATGCTGCTTATACTTCAGATAAAATCACCATAGTACAGTTTTTTTCTGCCAGTAATAATAATAATAAGTGTGGTAAAAGAGACTGGAGGAGTTGGTGTGTTCTCCTCGTGTCCGCGTGGGTTTCCTCCGGGTGCTCCGGTTTTCTCCCACGGTCCAAAAACACACGTTGGTAGGTGGATTGGTGACTCAAAAGTGTCCGTAGGTGTGAGTGTGTCTGTGTTGCCCTGTGAAGGAACGGCGCCCCCTCCAAGGTGTATTCCTGCCTTGCGCCCAATGATTCCAGGTAGGCTCTGGACCCACCGCGACTCTGAACTGGATAAGCGGTTACAGATAATGAATGAATGAATGAAAAGAGAGTGGTCTTCTATAATTGGCTGATCCTGGAGATCAACAACAGCAGCCCTGTTTCATTTCACTTCACAGTACTCTAATAACAAAGCCCACTATATTTGTTATTAACATGTACTGTGTTGTTATTGACTATAACTTTTAATCTGGCTACAGGGAAATTACACAGTTACTTTAACTTGCATGGATCAGTCTAATCCCTTGCAAAATACATTAGAAACAACTCCATTGATAAAAACTAATCCAACTCAAATATGGCTTAATTTGGTCCTTTACAGTATTACTAACTGCTCTGGCATGAGATGTCTCCTTTAATGTCTCTTTGCAGGATCTCCCGTGCAGAGTGACTTCCCACCCTTCATTGCCTGTTCCTCAGAGCTGTCACATTGCATCTACGCACCTGTACAGATCAGTTTTGTGGGTGTACCTGTGATTTAGGTCACCATCTCATTCCTGTGTCCATCCGCCTTGGGAGATCTCTGTGACAGAACCTGGAAAAAGTCAAGAGCAGACATTCTTATTTTTTGGGGGTAAAAAATGAAGAAGAACAAAAAAAAAAAAACCCTCTTAGCCTGAAAAAGGATGTCTGCACTATGTCATCGCCTTTCCATAGCAGACCTGAAACCTGTGAGTTCTAATAGATACACAGTCTGACACATGCATCTGTCATGTTGATGTTCCCTCTATCCGATCAATCACAAATCCACCCAGCACACAGTTCTGGGGTACAAACGAGAACTAAACCCTCAGAACCTGGTTTGTTTAGCAGGCTTTTTCCTGTTCAGTGCATTAGCAGCTCTCTATCCAAACATCATGAAGCAAACTAAGGCCTGGACTTCATCAAACTTAGTAAAAGTAAGCAAGAGATCTTGGAAACTAATGGCACAGTCAGTGTTGAACATGGAATATACACTGAAAATGATTTACCGTTTAACATTCCATGATATAAGACGCTGATATCATTGCAGCTATGACACTAAGGTAACCACAACAAAAAAGCAGATGTTTTAAATTCTATAATAAATACTTTACTTCTAACTTTTTTATTGATCCAAAACAGAATGCTCCTCAACATTTATTTCTGTACTTTCATACAACACACTTATGTCCAGACACATTAGAGAGAAAGAATATATATTTACACAGGAGCCTCAAATTTTTTCCTACAAAAGGTTTGTTGACAACCACTTTTTTTTCAAATTCATAGTTGGAAGGGAAAAAAAAGTAGATAGATTTGTTTTCAAAAATGTCAGCTGTGAAAATGCTGTTAATTTGATGATTCTAGTTAAAAAGTCTTGTTGTTAAGAGCACTACAATTTCTCTATATCATTCTATTAACGGTTCGGTTTGACGTTCCTCTTCCTTAGATATCTAGCTACACTTTATAATAAGTTGCAGTTAAATGCCATCTTGTAAGTATGCTAACACAAAAAGAGATTAAATATACTACCAAGACAAAAGCTGTTGTAAACAATGGTCATCTCGTACTCATTTTGTTGTGTTTATAGTTATTTATTTTGTTGTGTTTATACTTATTTATTGTGTTGTGTTTATACTTATTTATTTTGTTGTGTTTATAATTATTTATTTTGTTGTGTTTATACGTATATTTCACCTCAGGATTTAGCTCAGGATGGGTTTTACCTCAGGATAAATCTCAGGATGATTTTTAGCTAGGCTACTCTTCCCGCCTTTCCGCGTCACTCGGTCGTGCTCGTGTCTGTGCGCGCGCTCGCCCCGCCCTCCCCGCGCGCTCTCGGCACCGAGCGGAGACGAGAGAGCGCGAGGGAGACGCGCTGAAGCGGCGGGAGCGCGTGAGCGAGAGACAGATAGCGAGAGCGATAAAGCGAACGAGAGACAGAGATGACCACACCGTATTGGGTAAGTCCCCTTATAACTTTACACTTTCAGACCCTCCACACTTCAGACGCGTCGAAGAATCGCGTCAACTGAACTTTTGTCGATTAATAAGGCATTAAGGTAGCGTGGGTTCGTTTTTTATTTACCGTGAAAATGGCTCTCAGGCGCCTGTTTTTTACAGTTCACTATTCCGACACCGTTTTATGGCTAAATACATGGAACTGAGACGACGTGGTGTTGGGGTTTATTCGTTTAGACGTTGGTCACTTTCAGACAGCACACATCTAGCTACATCTGTGTTGGCGACTGGGTTGAAGTGGACTTGGATCAACACTGTACATCTTTATTCCAAATATCATAATTCAGCATTACTGATATTGATTAAGCATAATAGATCTTGATTTATCACTTCATTCAATAACTGATCTTGATACAGCTCTGTATATCTAAACATTACAGGTCTTATTTCATCAATATGTCATACAACTGTAAGTATTAACCCTACAGTCTTCAGGAGTTCAGGATTATCTCAATCCAGTACTAATAAAACCTTAATACATATCATTATATATTTTTATATTAATAAAACCTTCCAATGATGATCTACTTTGGATATTAAATCTACTGAAACTAGCCTTAAACCTGTATGGGACACCACATTGGTCAAATTCTTGGATAAGGATCAAGCCAAGTCTTGCAGTGCCAGTGGTAAATTGCTATTGGGAATTCTCTTATATAGAAGCTCGGTCTTACGTCTGGGAAACTGGCCCTGTTGGGCTTAGTGTTATAGACCCTAATTTAGTACTTACTGACTGGATTCCCTGACATGGATTAGTCTAGTCGTAGGCTTATCTGGCCTTTGGAGTTTGGATACAGACTATTCTCTACATTCTAGGAGTAGACTTAGTAGGTCTTAATTCCATGCTGTGGGTCTTAATCCAGCTAGTATTAAGGTTAATAGCCTAGGTCTGATAATACAGCACCTCTGGTCTAAATTCAACATTACTGCAAACCACACTCTTGGACAAGTATCACTGCTGGTGTTTATTCAGCACTGAGCAATTTGCTGTGTGTGGTCCATTCCCATCGGCACAGATAATGTGTTTTGTAAAATGGAAACCATGCACAGTGCTAAAGAATTGACTTAATGAACGTAAACCGTTATAAATATATCGTAATTCCTCAATATTCATCTTAATCTTGGAACCAGAGTTTAGGAAGAGGTGGTGTGATGTGTATTAAGGGCTGTAGTGCTGAGTGCATGTGGAGAACTCGTGGCAACTGCTGGGAATACAAAGGCATGTGTGTGTGTGTGTGTGTGTTGGCGGTGGACTGGATGGGTGCTCAAGATATTAAGAGATTACCATTGAATGTTTCATTGTTTTCTCTATTTTTTTTTCTCATTGCAAGTGGATGGATGGTTAGCCTCGTCATTGTAGTGTGATGAAAGTCTATGAAAGGGGTCAAGCGGACCCTTTCACATGCTTAACCGTCGCCATAAATTACAATGCTGGATAATCTCCATGTGCGCTAACTGCACAGTCCAAAAAACGATGGGATCTAAAGCCCTGCTGAGTAATCTGATGGAGGACTATTGTTTAGCTCCAGCAGGAAATAAAATAAGAAGGCGTTTAATCCCTAGAAATCAGATAGCAGAGTATAACAGGAAGGTGAAATGAAAACCCAGGCCATGCTAAAGCAATGGCAATCGTATTATGGCAGACTGGAATATATACTTAATGCTCTGGGCTTACTCTGATGTCAGCATTCATGTCATGTGGATCCCATTAATCTCAGTGTGCGGTTTTTTAAGGCTTCAGGCCATGGACAGGACCAAAGCAGGACATGGTAATCTGTGTTAAGCAGTTAGTGTTAGCATGGTTTAACCGTTAAATATCAGGCTTATTGTTATTATTATCGGTTGTTAATCTTAAGGCTTATTGTTCTGCCACTGCTGTAGACAGATCTACACTTTATACTCTGCCCATAGTTGAGTTTTTTCAGTGTAATTGGTTTTACTGGTTGAAAAGCTTTGGCAAAGGCTAAAAAACCCACTGAAGAGCAAGACATTTATAAGATACTAGGCTACTGCACTAATATATCTGCATTTTATTCATATTACAGCATGTGTAAACCTGCAGACACAAATGATAGATTGAGTTCCAGATTCATTCGTTCATCATCTATAAGCACTTCATCCTGATCAGGGTCGTGGTGGGTTCAGAGTCTAACCAGAATCATAGGGAGCACGCCCTGGACATTCACCCAGTGGGACTATGGAGGAAACCACCGCAGGCACAATGAGAACACACCAAACAGTGGCCCAAGGTTGGGTTTGAACCCAGGGCCCCAGGACCCTGAAATGTTTTGTGGCAGTGACACCAGCTATATCGCAGGAGGTGTCTCAGGACATGACACTACGTGTAGCGTAACTCAGAGTGCCCCTTTAATCTTAATTTTAAAACGTATGTGTTTTGTTGCGGGCGGCACGGTGGCGCAGCTGGTAGTGTCGCAGTCACGCAGCTCCAGAGTTTATGGGTTCGATTCCCGCTCCAGGTGACAGTCTGTGAGGAGTGTGGTGTGTTCTCCCTGTGTCTGCGTGGGTTTCCTCCGGGTGACTGTCTGTGAGGAGTGTGGTGTGTTCTCCCTGTGTCTGCGTGGGTTTCCTCCGGGTGACTTTATGTGAGGAGTGTGATGTGTTCTCCCTGTGTTTGCATGGGTTTCCTCCGGGTGACTCTGAGGAGTTGGTGTGTTCTCCCTGTGTCTGCGTGGGTTTGCTCCAGGTGACTGTCTGTGAGGAGTGTGGTGTGTTCTCCCTGTGTCTGCGTGGGTTTCCTCCGGGTGACTGTCTGTGAGGAGTGTGGTGTGTTCTCCCTGTGTCTGCGTGGGTTTCCTCCGGGTGACTTTATGTGAGGAGTGTGATGTGTTCTCCCTGTGTTTGCATGGGTTTCCTCCGGGTGACTGTGAGGGGTTGGTGTGTTCTCCCTGTGTCTGCGTGGGTTTGCTCCAGGTGACTGTCTGTGAGGAGTGTGGTGTGTTCTCCCTGTGTCTGCGTGGGTTTCCTCCGGGTGCTCCGGTTTCCTCCCACAGTCCAAAAACACACGTTGGTAGGTGGATTGGCGACTCAAAAGTGTCCGTGTGTGTGAGTGAATGTGTGTGAGTGTGTGTTGCCCTGTGAAGGACTGGCGCCCCCTCCAGGGTGTATTCCCACCTTGTGCCCAATGATTCCAGGTAGGCTCTGGACCCACCGCGACCCTGAACTGGATAAGGGTTACAGATAATGGATGGATGGATGTGTCTGCCAGGATAATAGACAAAAAATTATCAACATTAAAATATATAAAGATAATATAAAAATGAAAATGTCTTTATAAAAATAAAAAATAATCAAAGTAACTGTCTTATGGAAAATGGAGTAAAAATAACCATTTATTGAATATAAACGTCTTCATGTTTTCTGTTCTGCAAGGTTCTGGTTTTGTCTTCATACACTCAGTGATGTTGGGCTCTGGGATAAGGGACAGTTTGTTCATTGTCTGTTTTATTTTCTCAGCTTTTGACTTCTCTTGGCAGCTACGCGTCCTTTCAGACTCATGGCGCTGAACTGTCTGAGCTCACAGTGGAAATATGAACAGAAACAGCTGTGGATTTGTTCAGATCGGAAGGGAGCGTGGAGATTGCTTTTCTCCCCTCTCTCTCGCTCTCTCTCTCTCTCTCTCTCTCTCTCTCCGTCTCGAAGATGAAATCTCATTTTATCTGATGGGGACAGTGTTGGTGCACTACCAGGTCTTTGTAGTGTGTGTAAGGAGCACCATTTTCTCAGAATCATTTAACCATTTTTGGAGACTCCTGTTTTTCACTAACTCTCTTTTGACTTTCCCAATACCTCATGCACGAGCATAATCCTAGTTATTTTAACTGCCTTAATTAATCATTTACAATTAATGGAAATTTTGGCTGGAAATTAAATCTATAAACTGTCAGTCTCTTATCCGTCACTGTGGAGTCAAAAATGTAATTCATGTATTAAAGTTATGTAGTAAGGAACTGCAGCGTAAGTCTATAGGCCCTTGCGGTTTAAAGGGACAGCTAGTGTAAATCAAATGGCCAGGGTCCAGTTTCCCAAAAACATATTAGCGCTAAGAGCATCTAAAGTGAAAAAGGGAATGTTGTACCATTTAAAAATTACATTTGCTCTGAGTCACTTTTTGGGGAACACAGCCCAGTGATTTGTTTCAGACTCAGACACTGAAGCAATAGCCGGACTTCAGCTTCAGCTACCAGCAGCATGCCTCAGCAAAACAGAGAAAGCAACAAAACATCCAGCAAAGTGCCCAACCCTTTCAATTCACACCTTCCCTTACTTCACCCTGTGTTCACACATTAGCCTCTTTGCTAGCTGACAGCACTAAACCCAACCAAACACCGCCTTCCCGCTGACAGCTGTGAGAAAATGTGACCAAAGTAGTGAGTGGTTTAAGTGGCAAGCGCTAAAATCAGTGAAATAGTGCTTTATTTCTGCTGGGTTGTGATGTTCTTTGGTGCTGAAGAAAGCAGAGTAAGTACTGCCAAGTTCTGTTATGACTAGCACTAGAATACTGTGTACATTCGAGGAAAAAAAAGTACTCATTAAACTATAATGCATTTGAACTGTCCATGCTCCAGCCACAAATGTGTTCATTACTAGCATCTGCGGCAAGTTTGGGCAGGCTGTGCAGAACAGTGGGAAAATACCTGTCAGCATAATAAAACAGTTTGGCACAAATTTTAGCCTTAAAAACCTCTACATGTTTAATCAGTTGGTCTCAATTCTCCAATAATTTCAGCTCATTTGTGCTCGTGCTTTATTGAGAGGAAACCTGCAGCCACAGCTGCCATGTGCAGACAGTAAAAGACACTCATAAATTATTAGAAAAACGTGTTATCGTCAAAGAAATATCACTTTTGGTTCCATAAAGAGCCTTTCAATGGATGATGCTGTAAATGGCATGGGTCTGAAAGGACGTGTAGCTGTAAAAACGCCTTGGCCGACAGCCCAGACCTCAGCATCACTGAATCATTTCGGGAATGTTTGCATTGTGTTTGAAATTAGCGACAAAGAAAAATACGGGAAACATGTTCATCGTCAGCTCCTAACATCTTTGTATACCCAGTAAACATTTAGCCGTTGATTCAACGTTGAAATAACGTAATGACTGCCGTCTAATCAACGTTCTCTTAAGGTTGAAAATGAAAGTTGAAAAGACGACTATTAGACGTATTTGGGACGTCCACTGACGTTATCGATTGGTCACCACTTAACTAACTTATTAAGATGGATTTTGGACCACACTACTTTTAGACCTATTTTGAACGTCCAGGGACGGTCCTTGTTTACTGGGTAGTTTTCTGTAAGATTTATTTTTCACATTTTGTCTGTCACTTAAGAATGAATAATTTGTGATTGACGGCTGTTTGGCGTTTGTGGTTTAGCACACGACAGCAGATGATTTTCCAGTGAAATGAGGCCCAAAACACACATACGTAGAGGATAAAGCCTCACACCTGTCATGTCAAGTGAAGCCTGATTTCACCTTCCTTCCTCTGTCATTTAACCCAGACTCAGCGCTTTTTATGATTTTTCTGACTGAAACGTCCATCCACTTGTGTATTTTTGTAATTACTAACTTAATTTGTTGAAAATAAACAGAATTGACAAAGTTGGGTTATCTTACCAATATTATCACATTTTTGTTACGAACGTCAGAAGCCTACCACGTTTACAGCATAAAACTGGCTTTTTCTGAGAACAAATTGAAAGCTCTCTTAGACCCTCAGAGTGTCAGTCTATACCCCAGAGTTCAAGAGAGTTCCAGTTTCCTCATTAAAGAAACTCAAATAAGAGTAGACTCAGGCGGAAATATGGTTTGCTCTTGCTGTCATTTCTAAATATGCAGCGTTTGGCTGAAAGCACAGGCGTTCCTATATTAAAATTACCATGAACAACGAGCATGGACAAGTAAAAATGGGTCGGGAGGCCGAACAGAACAGCACACACACAGGCGCTTATTAAATCTTTGACTTGCGGACTCCGAATGCACCGCATGAGAAAACAGCATCATTCCGAGGAGTCAGGATGTTCCTGATCAATAGACAGATTGATAGAGACTTCATTTCTTCAGTAATTCATTATTAATGAGTACTTCATTAATCCCAGAGGGAAACGGTGTCATTACAGCAGCAGACAAGGCTTTAACAATCACAAGAACAGAGGGATCAGCACAGCACAGAGCAAAACACAACAAGTAAAATAAAAACACGGATGCAGATTGGTGGTACATTGTTCTGTAAACCTTTTCCAGCACGTTGTGAAATCTGATGGTGGTGAACAGGAAGGATTCTGGTCTGTGAAGTCTTCTGAATGGGAATGTGCTCTGATGCTTGACTCCGTGTCGGTGTGAGGTGTGAGATGTTGTCCATAATGCACACATTTTAACCACCATCTTGTTGTTCATCATTAAGTCTGGGTTCCATCTTCAGGCCATAGACACCTTTCCTAATCAGGGCTCAGCTCAAAGGCTACTGTGAAGCTTAGTGTATATTGTAATGTGTGCTAAGTAATGAGTGTGAGGTTTAATTTCCATGTAAGGATCAAGTCTTTTAACACCTGAACCATAGCTGTGAGGTTTAAATATGTTTTAAAGAGAATTCCACCATTTTCCATATATTTGGATGAGACGTAAAAGTCAATAAGCTTTGTTTCTTGTGCCATTCATTCATTCATTGTCTGTAACCCTTATCCAGTTCAGGGTCGCAGTGGGTCCAGAGCCTACCTGGAATCATTGGGTGCAACGCGGGAATACACCCTGGAGGGGGCGCCAGTCCTTCGCAGGGCAACACACACACTCACACCTACGGACACTTTTGAGTCGTCAATCCACCTACCAACGTGTGTTTTTGGACTGTGGGAGGAAACCGGAGCACCCGGAGGAAACCCACGCAGACACAGGGAGAACACACCACACTCCTCACAGACAGTCACCCGGAGGAAACCCACACAGACACAGGGAGAACACACCACACTCCTCACAGACAGTCACCCGGAGGAAACCCACGCGGACACAGGGAGAACACACCACACTCCTCACAGACAGTCACCCGGAGGAAACCCACGCAGACACAGGGAGAACACACCACACTCCTCACAGACAGTCACCCGGAGCGGGAATCGAACCCATAATCTGAACCTGAACTGTACACAGTTGTGACAACAGGAAGCAGATATCAAAAGCATTTAAAGCCTTTTAAAGCTACCAGGTAAGTAACAAAAAGGTTAATGCTCTCCCTTGGCATTGAGAACAGCATAAAATAAATAAATAAATAGCATAACAAATAAATAGCTTTATTTCCAAATCCAAGGTGCTGAGTAATGTGTATTCCTGTTCATAGTATTCTTTGTGACACAAATAACAGACAAGTTAGATCATGTTCATCACATTGGAGCCAAACAGACACCAGCCCTGAGAGACTACAGTTTGAAAAACAGAGGTAGGTGCACCTTAGCCTCTGCAATCCAGCTTCTGAAGCATATAGTGAGTCTTCTGTCTGACATTTCTTTGAAGGGGGCTATGGGTGAAGACCATGAGAGAGCAGAAAGCCCTGTGAGGTTTGTAAGTCTTGGGAGCAGGGAACTGTGCTTATGGATTCAGTGCTCTTTGAGAACATCCTTGACTATATGTGTACCACGCGTGGGAGTGTGTTCGTATTGTTTTTTGGCCTCCATGCTTTCACACACATTAGGCCTGAGGAGAGGCTTGTCCTTTTGAGAGAGGCGAGAGGCTGCTCTTCACAGACGGAGGTGTGCGGTCCACCGAAATATCACCCAATGATGCAGCCAACTCTTAAACGCTCCGAAGACCAGGATTGTGGGGTTGAGAGTGCTCATTCAAGCCCTTTGAAGAAGGCATATGGACTATGTGTGTGTGTCTGTGTGGAATAGCGAGTGTATGGGGGAGTATGTGTGTGTTTGTGTTTGGGTGGTATTGTTCTTTGGATATTGCTTTGCAGAAAGAGCGTGAAAGAGACAGAGAGAGTGAGAGAGATTGATACTGTTCAGTGTACTTGACAAAATCAGTACTTGACATCTCACGTATACTTGCCAAAATCACCAGAGTTACATAAAATCAAACAAATTTACATATTTATGCATAGGAACTAAACTAAAGTTGTTCCCTCACTAAATTGACTGTAAAATCTATCTATCTATTGGGTCTGTAGCTGGGCAGTTCAACAGTAGTATGATATCCCATAATATTCAAATATTGTAGCATTGCAGAAGTGTTAGGCTAAATCTATGCTAACTTGTAAAATACTGTGGTAACATTTGCTCAAAAAGCTCCTTCATATTCGAATCATCTTCTAAACTGTTGTCAGAGGAGCATTAATTAGCTCTGGAACTGAATCTGTGTGAAAAATGTAGCATCCGGTGTTAAGTAGTACATTTATGCTCTGTTGGTTGTGTTAGCGTCGTTAGCTAGCTGATAGATCCACAGACCACAGGATGTTTTTTCAGTTCTAACTAGATGCCAGTGGAAACAACAGACTAAACAGGTGATGTGGCCATTAGCTAGAATCAACATGTTTTGTGGTTTGTAGAGTTAGCTGTAGGTGCTTCTGCTAGCTTAACTAGAAGGCTAATGGCTAATTAATTCTTGGCACATATAGAGAATAAAACAAAAATCTGAGGTGGAGTGGAAATGGTTTTAAAATGTGAGTAAGTGCATATAGTGTACCCTTAATTGTTTTATTAGTAGTGCCATATCTCTTGCCCATGTTGATATAAAACTATAACATATACCCAATGTTTTGCCTGTGAAACTTACAATAAAGGCCTTTTTGCTTCCTTCTCCATATTTTCCCACCTCATGGACAAAAGGAACAAGTCTCAGAAGGAAATAGACTTCACTAAGATGCACAAAAATGAGCTAAAATGTGACCATCTCCAACTGTGGCTTAGAAAGCAGCTGTATAGCACAAAAGCTCAAACAAGCAAAGAAGCTTGAGCTAATGCTGCTGAACATACCCCACGATGCTATGTACTGACATACAGTCCTTAGTAGTTGATTATGAATATGAGTGCGTGTTTTGCTTGTTGATATTTATGTTGAAAAGACTCTTTTTGAAGGTTCCTCACCCCTGGGTCTGTTGTGGCGCTCCAGGAGGGGTTTCGGCCAGTACAGTCAAGCTCACATTCCCAACAGACTGTCATTCTAAGGCCCTGACATTTCCAAAAAACCAGTGTGCCACGGCAGCTGTGCCCAAAGACATTTAGGAGATGAATTATTCATGAAACCTTCACTCTAAGCCACACATAATTATGAATGATTAGGCAAATGGATCACCTACTGGCAAAGTCAGGGGTGAATTGTACATTATTCAGGGCAATTAAGCAATGGCGTCTTCGCAAAGTAGTCGGTTTATTGATTGGAGTGTGTATGCGATGAGGCGGTTTGGGAATGTGTCATGTGTCAATGTGCTACCTGCCATAAACCATGACAAATAGAGACTTCTAGGGAAACATCAAGGGAGGGAGCGTTGTGCAAGTAATTGTGTAACAAATCTAAATGATGATTTATTTCATACATTATTAATGCTAAAAATCCCAATTACTGCACGTTGTTTACATTTAGTCGTATTGCCATTGATTCGTAATGCGAATGAAGCTTACTGCTTATCTAATGAGTGCACGCATTGAGTAAACTCACGTATTTCCATTGATTTTTCTCTGATTGACTCTGAAAAGTCAAGCCATGCAATGTACTTAACGTTAATTTTAATGAATAATCCCATCCACAGTATTATTTTGTTATGATTACGCAATCCAAAATGGATCCAGTTGTACTGTAAAGCTATTAAGCACCATCTGTACGTTGAATAATCCCTTGAGTGGGGGAGGGTAGATTGTACAAATGAAATGGCAAATGAGCATCATCAGGGTCAACGCTGTCACAACACATAAATGCGATTTCTGATTCGAAGCATCTTGTATATGTATAGGTTTCAGTCCCTGTCTGTTTAAATTTCAGCACGTGTCATGACAGCACTGGTGACATTTCAAGCACTGCAAGTGACTGGAACAGAATGTGCATTTCTGTCACCGTTCCACTATTAAGGATTCTAATAAAGGCGGCAGGCCCTTTGATGGAGAATGCTGAGGATTTGATGGAGGTTTATGCTGTCATCGTTTGTTCTCTTTGCATGAGTCTTTTTTTTATTCTCCTCTTAACTCTTCAAAACATCTTCCAATTCCATCAAACACAAGGTGAGAACAGGGTAAATAACCACTCAGCCTCTGGAGGAAACTATCTTTGCAGACACTTTATTCCATTTATCCTTTTGTCAGTACTTAAGAATTAGGTTTGGTAGCTGCTGACTGACACAACACAACACAACACACATGGCTCTGTGAGTAAGACTTAATCTGTGTTCTTTAAACTTACCTATTTCTGTCCCCACTGCAGGGTGATTAAAAACTCCGTCCTCCAGCAGGCGTGATGATAGCCACAGGCGGCCTCCTGAGGATCTCCCGGCGCCAGGATTCTCTTCGCGCCAAGAACCGAGCAGAGAACAAGAGAAGGAGGAAAGCCAGGAAAAAGAGAAAGAATGACGTGGTGGTGGTTAAGGGCAAGCTGAACCTGTGCTCGGTCTCCGGGATGGCAGCAGCGTTTGGAGTACTTGTCTTGATCGTGGGCATAGCCATGGCTGTCCTGGGCTACTGGCCCAAACAGAAACTTGCCCGTCCTGTAAAACAGCCAGGCAATTTGGACAAAATCTCTCAACAGGGTTCCAACTTCACAAGCAATAATAAGCTGTCGAATGACAGTGATGCTAAGCCCGTTTCTCCTGCTTCCCGACACGTAGGGTTCTTTGAAGGCTTCTTCTCCAATTACCAGTACTCGGACAACTTAAAAGTGTTTGGGCCACTGGTCATGGGCATTGGCATCTTCCTCTTCATCTGTGCCAACGCTGTACTCCATGAGAATCGGGACAAAAAGACCAAGATTATCAACCTGAGGGACATCTACTCTACTGTTATAGACATCCACAGCCTGCGGTCCAAAGACTGTTCTCCTTTCAATGGGCTGCTGAGTTGTGCGCAGTCCAAGGCCAGCGACAAACCAGCCATGTACGGTGCACACATGCCTTCCAGAGGCTCCTGGCCTTCCACCATGTCATGTAAAGGCCTGGACTTCAGGAGACCATCCTGTGCAAGGAAATGCAGTTGGTCAAGGGAGAGGCAGTCGTTCACTGACACAATATACAGCATTTACAGGGACCAGGCCAGGTTTGAGGAGCCAGGGCCTACTCCCAAAGAGTGGGAGACCCGCTCCATAGTCGCCTCCTCGGTCAACACTTTCACTTTACCTGTGATCAAGCTCAACAACCATGAAATGGAGGGCAGAGAAAGAGACTCTGCTGGGGACGAAGTGCCCTGCAGCCCAAAGAAGGACCTGCAGTCTTCAAGTCAGAGCTCTGAAGAGCTGATCAGCACTTCTGTGCAAACTAAAGCAGTAGTGTCAAGGGCAGCCTTGTCAGTATCCCAGGATTCCAAACTCTCGGGTGAAGTAACGTTGGGATCCAGAGAGCATCAGCAGCAGCAGCTGCTGGAGCCTAGCCCTGGAGTCAGAGTCCTGGGGTCCCACCTGTCCCTGAATGCCCTTTCTGACCTGGGTGCCGGACATCACGAAGAAAGGTCGCGGAGATTCAGCTGTCCCAGGCTGGACCGCTCGGGCAGTAAGGGCTACATCAAATTAGCCGAGCTGGGAGGGGACTCGTTCGAGGCCCAGGACGGGGCACCGGAAACTGGACCCGGAGAGGCAGCAGTGCAGACGAAGGGACGTGTCATGAGTGCACAGACTCTCCCCTGTAACCCTCTCACACAACTTCATACAGATGCTATGCCATCAAACTCTCGCACGAGTGAAGCAGACATGGAGCCAAAGGCAAATCTCTGAGGGACAGATGGAGCGTCTAGCTCAGCCATGACAGCAAGATGTAGTGTTTCACAGTTCGGGCTTTAGAATCCTTCAGCCATTCTCGTGTGGTGTCAGGGTGTGGACAGTATCGTCAGTGAGCCTGTAGCATATCTAAGTGACATTTTTGATAAGGTTTGTACAGAACTTAACACAATTAAGTACATCTAAGTATATTTGAATAAGAAGTATAAGACTGGAGCCTCAGGCGAGAGTCTGAGGAGGTGAGGCTGCAGTCAGTAGATTACTCCAAGAGTAGAAAAGAGTTGTTCTTGTGCCTTTCGATGATCTGTTATATGCTCTTCTGTCTTACACTGGAGTAGTGTTGCCTGTTGAGTACTTTTTATCTGTAACAATTAATGAAGAATTAATCATTCATGAGCAGTTTAGTCTATTGATGTTTTCCTGGGCGTTCCACCAACTTCTATTGCACAAATGACACTCTCGCTGTTTGAATGGAATATGTCTTGAGGTCCTCGAAAAAAAAAAGGGTTATTATCTTACTTTCATGTTTTCCTTTTGATGTACAGCCTATAATTATGCAACCTCATGTGTTTTAGCATTTCACACTTGGTACGTGGATATTGTTGTATAATCAAACAGCAATAAGTGCTAGAGCTGAATTCTCAGGTGTCACCTGGCTTGCAAACAAGTGAAGGCCATAAATGAAAACATTTAGCTTTTTCTTATAGAAAACTTTGTGTTTTGCTTTGGGATTTTAAGTGTACATCCTAACAATGTCACACACTGTCACTGACCAAGGGGTAAGAGTTTAAACAATAAACAAAAATGGGATTCATATTTATTTCCATTTTTTATTTTTATTATTTTAACAATATTGTTTTTTCTTTAGATGTTCTATTCTCACACACATGCACTTTATACCCATGCTCAAGTCTGTGCTGACACCTGGGGGTAATGAGAGGTACTACAACTACACACTAGTTCGGAATCCCAAATGGCTCCCTAGTGTTTATGTAGTGCACTATGTAGGTCATGAAGTGATAGCTTCTGCATCCAAATGGTGTATTGTGTGTCTAACAGCAAGACATTTATATTCCTGCACAACAGTTAGTGCAGTATTTAGTCATGGAAGCCCAGGTTTAATGTTCTGTAGACTGCACTGTTTAGGGAATAGGGGGCTATTTGAGATTCAGTCGTCGTCCTTTTGATTAACTGTGGAATTTAAGGAGCTAAGCATATCCCCTGCACTACTTTTTCAGTCAGCTCTTATAACATTAATCAGAGTAGTTTTGGAAATTTAATAGACATTAAATACGCGTAGAAGTTTCTAGACTCGCCCTATAATCGATTAACTCAGCTACTTTAAAGTGCGGTTCAGGATGTGAGGACACGGTTTCATTTGCACATGTACAGTTTGTAAAAGCGATCAGGACCAAGCATAGACTATAGAAGGAAAGAAATCCCCCTCATCACTGGGCTGTGAAGCAGGGGAAATCCTCCTTCTTTCGAGCTCCAGACAGTACTTTGAGTAGTGTTTGTGATCCAAAAGTAACCTGTGCCTGACTTTGACATGAAAGAAGGGTGAATGTAGAATGCAGTCTTTGGTGTAGTGTTCCAAAATGCAGTGTAAAACCTTTCCATAAGTTGTTGCTGCAGTAAACGTGCCTGTTAATGACCTTAATTTCAGAGGAAAGTTTGGATAAGAAAGTCTATAGATACTTTTGGACACATCGTCAAATTGTGCATTTTTGTTAAAATAAGCACTTTCACTGGTTAAAGTCTAAGCACCACTTAATGGACCTCCATGAATATTTCAGTTTATTGTAGTTACTGACAGATATAAGTATGAATTAAAATGAAAATAGCAGCTTAATTTGTTTTAAAACTGACAATTTTATTAAATGGACGGAAAAACCCGAGCTCGCTACGGAAATTCTTGAACGCAACCGTGACGTCACTGGTGGACAACAGCTGAACAACGCCGCGGTAAAACACCGTTATGACTGACTGTTATGACAGTGTCTAGCTAAATAACCAACATTATTCATGACAATAGCCTAGCAATAAGCTAAACTCAAATGTAGAGGTACCGTTATTCTTGTAAATGTGATCGAAGTCGAACTCGAATTCATCCGACGCTATAAACCTCCGTAATGCAGCTACGTAGCCGAGTATAATCTGAGCCACCGAGTTTAGCGAGTCAAGCTAACGTTAACTAACACCAACTAAAACAGGCGAAGTGAGTGTCCTTACCCTGTTTACCTCCATGTTACAGAGGCTCTTGAACACCTTTCGTTGGTGTCCTTACATGTCCATATTGTTGGAAAAGCGCCAGTGAAATGAGCTACAGATAACGGAGTGAGCGGATGGTCCTTTCCAAAGTGCCCGTTTAAAGTGGACAAATTTAGTCCATTTTCTGGATATTTTGGGATCTTTGGGCCATTTGTTCACAGATGTCCCACTGTACATTGAATGATTGCAGCCAAAAACAACACACCTTTTCGTCATTTTGCATTAAATTAAGTGCAGCTTCTAGAGTTGTTTTCCACCATCTACGTCACAGGCAAGACGCCTATTAGAGTTTCCCAACACCGTTGGGGGGGGGGGGGGGGGGGACCCACAGTCTTTTGAACCTTATTCCTTGATTTAGTAAGAAATAACATGTTTTCTGACTCTCAATAAACACAAGTTAGGCACTTTCATATCGCTGGTGCTTAGCCTTTAAAAAGGTGTAATTTTTGAAGCATGACTCACTTTAAAATGAGGGACTTTTATACTTTCACTTTTGCTCTGATTCAGGGGGCTTCTCAGTGCAGGGTTGGAATCATGTCACTGGCTGAGCTCCTGAAAAAAACATTTGGGTACTTTTGCCACTGTTTTCCTGGCCGAATAAAAGTTTAGGGTGCTTTTAAAATAATGCACTCTTCCAGCTGTGGGTAGAGGTTTAGACAGATGGCATATTTTGTTGGTTTCTGAGGTGAAAAAAAGACACAGCCTCTTCAGTACACATTATTTAAAATATATATATATATATATATATCTGCACATAGTAATGCACAGTATGTTATACGTGATTAAAGGAACATTCTGTAAGGTTTGGGTTTTTTGCTCCTGGGGTTCCCTTATTGTAGTTCATTTTTACAGAACTGTACTGAATTTAACAGAGAGGGGGCAGGAGGAGTGTGTTTTCCTACCCTCCTCCGAAAGTTACATAGTGCAGTTTCTGCAGTGCTGAGACCAGAGCAGAAATGACAGAGGCTCGTTTCTCCACAGTATGGGAGGGTGAAGCATCACAATGGTTTTGAAGCCGTAATTTTAAATTAAAACTGTTATGTAGTGTGCCTTTAATGTAACCTGGTCATAAAATAGTATTAATCAAGCAGTAAAAAATCACTGACTACAGAACGATGGCATGAGTCACTTTGATTTTGTGCTGTTTTGGGTTGAATATAGACATTTTAGAATTGCCCTGCCTCTCTCTCTGAGTCTCTCCAATCACATCGCTGGAACCGCATTTACATGAGAGCACAAAAACTACGTAAAATGAAGCAAAACAAAAACAAGATGATCGGAGAAAGGAGAGTACTGATTAAATACAGAGAAGAAAGAGGACCAAGCAAAAATGGCTAAAAAAAACAGAGCTTCTGCTCCTCACTCCTCACTCTTGGATTGAGATCTGGCTCGTTCTCATTTAAAGGAACAGGCACTTAAACAGTCCGTTCTGAACAGGGCTGTTTAGACAGGGGGAGAATAAAGCTGTGGTGTTTGATCCTTGTGGTATTTTGACCAAAACTTGTGTGAAATACGTTTTAATGAGTCACATTTAAGAGCGTTTCTTCAGTTCAATTCTGGCGTGATATTTTATTTAAAGTTGTAAATTTAAGCTGAAATTTAATCTAAATTTTACCGTTATCAGTTGTGGATCTGTTTTAATTTCACAGGTAATTACTTTTCCTGCAACATACGTTGAATTCATTAAAAAAAATAAAAACCCTAAATCCTGTAACGCTTTAAAAGTGGCTTAAATGCAACTCTATACCGTTGGCTTTATTTAGTACAAGTCTTAGCCTCAGTCCCCCACTTCTTCAAAACTCACCAGCAACTTTAAAGTTGACAAAATTGGTTCATGGACAAGTGTTAACAAGACCAACCACTTGGAGGGGGCTTTAATGAAAGGTAATCTGTTTATTAGTGACCAGATTTGTGGGCGGTGTTAAAGCAGTCCAAAGACACGTAGCGATAGCAAGCAGCCAATAGCGTTGAAGTGAGCTGTGGAGGGGCGTGGCTTCGGCGTTGCTCCGGAGAAGGAAGCCTGAATGAGGATGAGAGCTGGACTCTGCTCAGGTGAACGAGTCCGGACAGAAGTGGGAGAAGTGCTCAATGGTCGGTTTAACTTCTGGTTTTCAGCGTTGATATTTGTGAGAGGAACACTCTCACAGCCCTCAGCGTCGAAGCAGTGGCAGGTGAGATGTTGGGAGCTAATTTTGTATCGCGTTTCTTAGTAACTTCTACATTTGTTTGAGGCTTAGACTGCTTCCTAAACGACTGCGTACTCAGTACATAGTGCACCACGTACGTTAACCCTTCTGCACTAATTATACTTAACGAATAAAGGGTCGTGCAGTTGATGAGTGAGTGGAAATACCCTACTAGTGGAAATACAACGTAATAATTGAGTGGAGAAGGCTGTTCGTTTGTAAATGACCCGCACAGTGCACTACGTAGGGAGCAGGGAACCGTTAAAACCGTTAGAAATAATTTCTATGACATTCCACCTTAAGTACTATTACATTCTACTGTAGTCTAACTGTGACCGCTGCACTTTTTAAGGGGGAACAGAAAATTCCTTCCTTTTTAAGAAACTTCAGCCTCGTTTTTGAGGCAAAACCTTTGTGCTTTCATAAACACAGCGGATAGAAATGTACTCATTTAAAGAATGCTGTGTGTTTGAAATTGTTTTTTTAAAGGCATTTATTTAAATTAAATAATATACATGTGTCAATTCTTGTCATGACCAGATCGTTAAAAATGCCATTTTAGGCCAAAACCTTATTCAAAACCATTGTCTCAGGCTTTAGACAGAGTCTGTTTGTAAATTTGAGTTCTATAGGCATTGGTTTGTCTGGATCATATGGTTCCTATCACCAGATTTTTTCTACAACAGTTGCATATCACATCAAACCACTCCAAATGGCTCTGTTTACTGAGTAAGAGTTAAATTATGCAGTAAATTGCAGTTTCCCTTTAAACACATAGCACTGATTGAGTCCAGCTACTTCCCTTCTCTGCGTACTCACTGCGCGTACCTGACACTGGATCATTTTTTAGCTGATACTGCATTACTGATTGCCGAGGGGTCCGCTGGTGAAGAGAACTAAGAAAGTTAAACTTCAGCTTCATAAACTGTGTCCTTGTTTGTAAAACATCCCAGAACACCTCAGTCTAATTAATGTGTGCCTGATTAATTCTGAATATGTTGCCTGTTTCCTTTCCCATGGGGCCATGCTGCTGTTTTGGACCACGACCTTTGTGAACCCGTCAAATTGCCGGCTGGGGTAAGTTCATTTTTCCGAGAAGCCAAGGCTACAGTCAGTGGCATCTGATGTGTTCATTTTCTTGAAATTCAGGGTTGTTTTAAATGTCACCCTGCAACTTTCAGATCTGTTAATTTTCTAGAAACACATGTGACTGGTGAGCCTCAGCGCTCCCTCTGTGTGTACATTGTGGTCAGGGACTGACTTTGGGATTTGGGCAAAACCCTTCCTTTTGATGTTAGACTATTTACAGAACAGGAAACCCCTGCAGCTCGCCAAAGCCTTTCTGAATCTTGTAATTATCAGTCGTATTGCTCTGGGCCGTCTGATCTGCTGTGCGGATCTGGAGATGGCGGTTAATGGCATCTCAGGATGTTTGATTCATTGTCACCGAGCGTGTTTGAACAGCTGCCGTGAGTGTTCAGCGTTTTTCGGTCAAGTGATCTCCATCTCGTGTCAGACGTTCTGGCAGTCTGTATGAAAGAGGAAGTGATCCCCGTTTGTCTCTGGCTTTCATTTCCCGTCTGACGTTGCCTTGCTTTGCTGATGCCGTCTCAGCTTCTTTAATCTTTATAAAGAATTCACAAAAACTGCGGATAAGAAAGGCTTCTTTGTACGACAGACTGCTGGGTTATTTAAGGAGGTGCAGAATTATTTTCCTAAGTATTTCAGAGCACTGAGTATGGTCAGTTGTTTATGATCCACAGGCTCGATGAAATATATAAGTAAGGGCTTCATTTATTATGTGAAATGAGTGTTTCATGCAACTTTTAGCTAAATTTTTGTACAGTTCAACCAGTTACAAAGGAACGCACATCTAATGACCCAACTCTCATTGCTCTTCAGTAAGAAAGGTAGGGGTGGGACAAAATATTGATAGGGTGATATATCGTGATAGCGGCACGGTGGTGCAGCAGGTAGTGTGGTAGGTGGATTGGTGACTCAAAAAGTGTCCGTAGGTGTGAGTGAATGTGTGTGTCTGTGTTGCCCTGTGAAGGACTGGCGCCCCCTCCAGGGTGTATTCCCGCCTTGCGCCCAATGATTCCAGGTAGGCTCTGGACCCACCGTGACCCTGAATTGGATAATTGGTTACAGATAATAATATAGACAGATAAAACAGATAAACATTCATTGTCAATATATTGCCACAAAGTATCGATATTTTTACTAAAACTAGCAGACACTCAACAGACATCTCATACAATTTGACTAATAAGTGTCACTACTAAATGGATCCATGTTGTGGCTATAATCAAATGAAAAGGGAAAACGTGGTCCTCTTTCAAGTCAAAAGTCTTGGCCCACTTTTTGGCTTATTTTGTGTGAAGACACAAACGAAATGGACAAAGACGATGTGATTTGCAAGAAATGTGTTGGTGAAATACCAGAGAACAGTTCTGAACTGCACTGTACTGTTTAAGTGGCATTAAACACATTAAAGATGTTTGGTTCCTATTACCACTGCTTGGAAAAACCCTTAAAGGGGACATATTTATACCCCTTTTCCACAAGTGAACAGAGTTCACTGCATCTGTCCCCTGTAAGTTTCTCTAAAATGAAGTATTTCATATCCAACACCCCCCCACACACACACACACACACATAATGTTCCTGAAATTTGAGCCACCGTGACTTCTTCTGTGAAATGGAAGGTGTACGGTTTTAAGCGTCCCCTTTGTCCTGGAGACCATTGCCCTGAGGATGAAAGGGCACGTGAATGAAGTGTCATTGCATTTTTATGCTGTTATCAGTTCTGCAGGTGATAAGATGCTGTTCAAAGGTTGAAGACGTCCGTAGTCCACTCTCCTCCATTCTTTAGATGATCTATGAGGTCAGGAAGGGAGGGAAGACCTCAGCACTGACTCTTCTGGTGTATAGCTGAGTTGGCAGTGCCTAGTTTCACCTGATACTAGACTTTGTACATTTGAGCAAGTCTTGGAGCTAAGTGAGCACATTTTTCTTCCTCTAGGAGAGGGACATGTGAGCCCTGCGTGTGACGCAGCTGTGGTTTTAAAAAAAAAAAAAAGCACTGCCAGAGTTCTATCAGGCCACAGCCATGATAAGGAAGCTCAGTTTGACCCATCTCACCTCCGTGGATGAGCTGGACTCAATGGCATGAAGCTCCTTTTGCCCATAAAAAGAAATGCAGCATGGGAAGCCTTGAAAAAGCTAAAACCTTATCAATGGGTATTAATAGCAGAGAGAGGTGGACTGGTCTGTGCTGGTTTGTCTTGAAAAGCCTTATGAGTGTGCCTGTGTGTTCCAACTGATAAAGGCGATACACCGGTGCCAAGGGTTAGGAGCTTTTTACATGATGTGGAGGGTTTTTCCAGGCTTTGATTATTGGTTGCCAAAGGAGTTTGTTTTCCAAGCATCGGCTATCGGCCGAAAGATAATTTCCTATAGGACGAGATAAGAGGTTCTGCAATATAGACTACCATTCAAAAGGCGAGGCTGCAAATCCAGTCGGTCCTTTGCAACCAAAATTCCAGGTGTTAGGGTCATAAAATGGTGGGAATTAAATCAAAAGCAATCAGTGCACATGATTGTGTGGTATCTGCGGTATACAGATATGAAGCCCCTTGTATTATCTCCTAGTGATTCATTGTGTTTAAAACACTCAATTGCTTTATGATAATAGTTCTTAATGTGTTACTATGCACCTTGTCATGTAATAACCTAACTACACTCAATTATACCAGAATAATGAGTGCGTCTGGGTTTGTTATGATGCGGATACGATAGATTCTGGAGTTTTTCTGTGTTTAGTGTATTGTGATTGGTTGGTTGTGATTGGTTTTGTGTTAGACTTCGGCAGTGACCATTACCCAACGCTGTGTCTTATGACGTGCTGAGCTGTTTGTTTTTTTTGAGATACAGTGTTACACTGGATCTGTACAAGCAGTCACATGCCCTTCATAGTTACACTTGCTGTCTCATCATATCTTATTAACAAAGTGCAGTGTTAGAAATAACTGGAGCGAAGTGATTACACCAAGCGGTTTACACCATGTTAACTTGTAATGAATGGTGGAAATGGGAAAGAAATTCATAAGAATAAATAAAACAGACAAATATTCACCCATTAATCTAAATCTGACACCATGAATAAATTAATTTTTATGTTTTACTGCAGTGTACATGTTTTCTGCTCTTTGTGGTTAATCATTGGGCCCATGGAGGTATAATGGGAGGTTTAATGACAGCTGAAAGTGTTCTGGTATACAGGTAGGGATGGGCGGTATCCGCATTTTTCATACCATTTTAAAATATTATCGTGGTGTACGGTGTTACAGTGGGGAGGGGCTGCTCTTAGCCTTATATCTGTGAGCACAAAGTCAGAAGCACAGCTAGCGCTAACAGGCGCTTGTGGTTTAGCACACCACAGCAGATTTTTCAGTGAACTGAGGCTCAAAACACACATATTTAGTGGATAAAGACATAAAGATAAAGAATTTTCTGAGAGTTTTGTCTGTTTACAGTTTTCTTTCTCTCTCTTTTAACCCAAACTCAGTGCTAATCTTACAACTGCGGTGTGCTACTGGGCTTTGTTCTTTTCTCCGCACGTTTTCAGACCGTGACATCAGCAGTCATTGAGCTCCCACAGCGCCCCCACCCTGTGGCTCTCTTAAATGCGCATGAACATTTTAGCTAACTTTAAAAAACACAGAAGAGAAATTTGACACACCCCACACACGTCATAAATCCCGCTCACATTTTTAAATACCGTGGTTTACAGTATTATCATTATACCGTCCAACCCTATATACAGGTATACCACATGTGCTATCAATCTAGATATTACAGTGTCAATATAGCGCAAAACTCAGGAGTCAGGGATGTTTCAGTCACATGAACAATAAAATGTAGTCCCTTGAAAGAACTTCGATGAGATGTTTTTGCTTTTTTTTCCTTCTCACTGCTTGAAAACAACCTCTGTGTAATGTGGAGACTGTACAGACTGCAGTTATGTCTGTCATGCTGAGGTTAGAAGCCACATATTATTCTTGAAGTGAGAAGCCAGTTGAAGCCTCTAAAAGTAGCTATAAAGATGTCACACAAATGTCAAATGCTCAGGAATAATCCGTCCAGATGTTTCCAACTTATCTGTCTTTTTATCTTTCTTTTGATGGAAAAACCCGAGCTCGCTACGGAAATTCTTGAACGCAACCGTGACGTCACTGGTGGACAACAGCTGAACAACGCCGCGGTAAAACACCGTTATGACTGACTGTTATGACAGTATCTAGCTAAATAACCAACATTATTCATGACAATAGCCTAGCAATAAGCTAAACTCAAATTTAGAGGTACCGTTATTCTTGTAAATGTGATCGAAGACGAACTCGAATTCATCCGACACTATAAACCTCCGTAATGCAGCTACGTAGCCGAGTATAATCTGAGCCACCGAGTTTAGCGAGTCAAGCTAACGTTAACTAACACCAACTAAAACAGGCGAAGTGAGTGTCCTTACACTGTTTACCTCCATGTTACAGAGGCTCTTGAACACCTTTCGTTGGTGTCCTTACATGCCCATATTGTTGGAAAAGCGCCAGTGAAATGAGCTACAGATAACGGAGTGAGCGGATGGTCTTTTCCAAAGTGCCCGTTTAAAGTTGACAAATTTAGTCCATTTTCTGGATATTTTGGGATCTTTGGGCCATTTGTTCACAGATGTCCCACTGTACATTGAATGATTGCAGCCAAAAACAACACACCTTTTCCTCATTTTGCATTAAATTAAGTGCAGCTTCTAGAGTTGTTGTCCACCATCTACTATCTTCTGACTATCAATAAACACAAGTTAGGAACTCAAATTCCACTGTATTTATGTGTTTGACACTTTCATATCGCTGGTGCTTAGCCTTTAATTTCAGGACAGTGTTGTAAAATGGGGTTACACTCTGCTACTGTAGGGTGTAGGGGGAGCCCAGGAGCAAAAATATCAGCTCTTATATAGTGTCCTGAATCCTACTAAATGAAAAGCTTATAAAAAAAATTCCAAAGTGTTTATGAGAGCGATATATGATACCAATTTAAGAAGCAGGGGGAACTGTGCCATGTCTAATCAGGAGGCTAAAACATTAACACATTTAAAATGTAGAAAATGGGATTAGATTTCATTCATTCTTTCATACATTGTCTGTAACTGCTTATCCATGGGATTAGATTCAAGTAGATTAAAATTACCAACAAATTTAACAATGATTTATACACCAAATGCTGTAAAATTAATATAATGGAGGCATTTAATAATATTAGACCAACATAATCTAGACTTTCTGCTCTTGAAACCTGAGTGACTCTAAACTTTTCTCCAAGACTTGCTGAAAGTCAGTGATACGGATTATAACTGTCCTGCCCTTTTGTTGACCTTACTTCAGAGCTTATAGTCAAGCCACAGCTCTGATCTTTAGGCCGTCCGTGCTGTCTTCACTGGTTGACTCTGCTTCCCTCACCCTCAGAATAACGGTGATGTTCAGTAGGCTGTTATTACACTAGGCTGCATATGATTTGCAGTGCTTACAGGACTGTTCTGACATGGTGCCTCTGATCTAAAACAGATACCGGGACTTTCCTAATGAACACTGTGGCCAAACACACTTTTTCCTTTTATAACTCGCTCTTGGAAGCCGGGCTTCTGTCGAAAGCCATGCTCTTTGTTGAGCGGGAATTCTGCCATGTTTTTTAACCTAACCTCTATTTGCCTCAAACTTTCTGTCAGTTACAATGAAGCAGTTTATCTGTACTCAGAAAAGAACTGGAAAAGAGTTTTAAAAATAGCAGACGTCTGTGGGTTGGTGCAGAAGGATTGCTTCTGTTATTTCATTATGAACAGAGAAAATATTGTATGTAGTAATTGACACATTGATAAACAGATCTACAGATAAGGCAGCATAGAGGTAGAAAAGCAGATGTGGTAATAAGTCCATTTATTTTATCCCTGATAAAGATTTCACTGCCGTGTACTGTATGGAAAAAGGTGCTGTTCCACTCATGGGCTGCACGTGTTCTCCCTGTTATAGCCTCAAGTCATGATCCGCCTGAGTCTGTTCTGCTTGGCAGTGTAGTCTACCAATTTGAAGGCAGTTAGAGTGGACGGCTGGCACAGAGCAGTGTGCCAAGTATAACATTGTGGACTCAGAGCAGTGAGAGTATTTTAGACTGGACTTCAGCTACAATCTGGTTAAATCAGGTACCTACATGTGTCAAACCCAAGGCCCACGGGCCAAATGTGGCCCGCCGTGTCATTTGATGTGGCCCGCAAGAGTTTAAAAGATCTGACTGACTGCAATCTAGTGGCTTAATGCCGTCGCTTCACGAGTAACAATCAGCATGAATTGTGGGAAATGGAGTTTATGGTCAATGCACGCTTTTAGACTTAATTATTAATTCTGTCACTAATTCTAAAGTGTGAGTTGACCTTAAACTACATTTCCCACAATGCATGGCGATTATGTTGCCCTCCAAGTGACGCATTCCACCACTAGATTTCAGTGTATACTCTTTGATGTGATTTTTTTCAAAAAGTGGAATTAAGAAATAGCTACAAATATTGATTCCAAAATGTCCTGGAAAAGAAACATTAATGCCGATGGAAGACAGTTTGAATAGAGATGGGAAAGCGAACACATGTTTGTGCTTCAAGGAGAAAAACCTGTATGTCTTTTGTGTTATGAGGCGGTGGCAGTTGTCAAGGATTACAATTTACGTCGGCACTTTGAGACCAAACACGGAGCTCAGTACGCCAAAGTTAGCCTTCAAGAAAAGCAACAAATTGTACAAGAATTAAAAGGCAAACTGTGATCGCAGCAGAATACGTTCACGGCCCAAAACGACGCAGCTGTGAAAGCTAGCTTTATTGTAGCTGAAGAAATCGCTCGCGTGTCTAAGTCTTTTTCAGAGGATGTATTTTGGAAGCAGTGTGTGCTGAAGGTCATAACTTGTGTTTGATGATATTTCTCTTTATTCACTTTGATAGTTTGATCGTTGATTGATGGAGTAATGTGTTTCTTAATCTGACAAATTAACAGGATTTATGTTGTTAACAGCAACAAGCAAACATTTTTATATCTATGCAAATATTTATAAGTTGAATAAGTAATAAATTCAGAGGTATTTAACATTAAGGAGTAATTACATTTATTCTACATTTGGTTATATTTAGTTACATTTATACGGTCTTACAGTTACATCTGGCCCTTTGAGGGACACTATTATGCTGATGTGGCCCTCTGTGAAAATGAGTTTGACACCCCTGGCCTACACCTTTCTTCTGCTTTTGTACAAGGCTGGATGTTCAGCTTAGCAACATGTTAGATGGATAATGTGTGGAAAAATCTAATTAAACCACCTCCAATCTAACAAATTGTATATATTGTTGGCTAGGGTGACCGGGGGAGGGGTTGAACGACTACTGACGTGCAGACTGACCAATTAAATGTTTACAGAGAAGGTTATCGACCAATAACGGTAGCGCTACAGTCAGACCGTCCAATCAGAAGATTTTAGGCTTCTTCACCACGCCCCCTTCTCACTCAAGCGAACCAATCGGAGTAGGGGAGGGCGGGACTAGTTTGTGAACGAAACACTTCTCAAAGTTCTATGTAAGCTCTAGAAAAACAAAATCCTGGACGTTTGTGAAATTCCACCCGTCTAAAAAAGAGGACATGTCAGAGTAAAAGAGGACGTCTTGTCACCCTATTGTTGGCGCGTCCAAGTGATGCTGTTTATAAGTTAGAAGATTTACCATGAGCCAAATAAACTGTCAGCACCCTGGCTGAGCATTTCTGATTTACAACTGCAGTGGACCAAAAAAATGGATTTCCTACATCACAAAACTAAAGGATCAGTCCTGCCGAATTGCAGTGTGTGGCTTTTTGGCTAAAACTGCATGCCAGCAGTGGAGGGTTGGGTAGAGATAGATGCAGAAAGTCCTGCATATTCATAGACCTCTATATACTGAATGACAGTGAAGGTGTAGAGTTATATCTAAAGACATTTTAAATGCATTCTGGTTTGTATTTTCTTGGAAATAGGTTTTCAGGTGTTTCAATAGACAGAATCAATAGACAGAAAGGGAATGTAAAAGATATTTAGCACTTTAGAACAACCTGTTGAGGTTGGTTTGTTTATAAATGAATAGGAGGTATTCCAGACTACACATGGTGGCAAACTGTTAGCACAAAATTTACTGCAGTTTATGTAGCTTTAATGAAGACTGGTCACCACTGAAACAGCATTTCTTTGGTGAGAGAGGCCTTCTGCAAAACATCTATGAAAAAAGTGATTTATAGCACATCTTACAACAGCTGAGCTGAGTTTTTACTATTTGCTGTGACATGTTACAGCATGATTTTCCATTCAGCATACAGCCCATGTTTAAAAAATAAATAAAAGACCACAAAGAGTAAAGAATGTCCTGAAGTGCACTACTCTCAGGAGCCAGTTTGAATGGCAAGGATGCCCACAAACCTTCTGCTTATCTCCACCCAGTGTGTTTATGTTTAGTTTAGTATCTTATGTGTAGCGAGTTGTATCTGTAATAATGGTAAATTGGGCAAAGATTCCGTAGCATGGTCACAGTTAAATGAATACCGCAGAAGTAGTCTTTAATTAGCGAGGTAAATATATATTTGTATATGTGTACCCAAAGAATAGCAGAGGCAGTTGGGTAGCCAGAACATTATGGGTGACCAAGGAAGCCCAGAAAAGTGGGTTAATGGATCCCACAGTGAAACAGAAGGCAAACCTCTCAAATCCCCCTAAAAGGCTACATAGACTTTTCTTGATTAAAACAAGCATGTGTGAGGTTTGAGTGTGTGGTGGGATTTCCTTGAATGAGGTGGACAGGATTTGTCATGACATGACAGATGTATATCTAATTGTGGTTTTGGTGGTTATGTTTTATGATAAGCACATGATAAATGATGGTTGATACACTTCTTAGCTTCCAGCCTCGAGTGAGACCAGGAATGATGATAAATTGATTAGAAATATTATGCAAAAGACTCCTCTGCAGCATCTAATATCAGCTTCATTCATTCATTAATTATCTGTAACCGCTTATCCAATTCAGGGTCGCGGTGGGTCTAGAACCCTGGAGTCACAGTCCTTCACAGGGCAACACATTCACTCACACACACACACACCTACGGACAATTTGGAGTCGCCAATCCACCTACGAATGTGTGTTTTTGGAACCGTGGGAGGAAACCGGAGCACCCGGAGGAAACCCACGCGGACACAGGGAGAACACACCACACTCCTCACAGACAGTCACCCGGAGGAAACCCACGCAGACACAGAGAGAACACACCACAGTCCTCACAGACAGTCACCCGGAGGAAACCCACGCGGACACAGGGAGAACACACCACACTCCTCACAGACAGTCACCCGGAGGAAACCCACGCGGACACAGGGAGAACACACCACACTCCTCACAGACAGTCACCCGGAGGAAACCCACGCGGACACAGGGAGAACACACCACACTCCTCACAGACAGTCACCCGGAGTGGGAATGGAACCCACAACCTCCAGGTCCCTGGAGCTGTGTGACTGCGACAATAACCTGCTGCACCACTGTGCTGCCCTAATATCAGCTTGTGTAGTTTTAAAAAAAAAAACACTGAGTGGAACAGAAACATCAGTGTGCAGAGCACATTTATGATTATGAATTTATAAATTATTTATATGCAAACACTGAGAATTTTAGGATGATATTAAAGCACACTGAGGCCTGATGTATCCTGAACTAAGAGTCTGCTGGATGCAGCAGCAATAAATAGGGAAGGCAGGACTTTTGCAGTAGTAGACTGCAAAACATCTCAGATGAGCATTTTCTGTTTCCGCCTGCTTTTAGGAAAACTCCGCCCTCCTGCGCTGCTCTGATACACGGCTCTGATACACGGCTCGGATACTCACTGGTCCACCGTTGCCTTGAACACGAACTGCAAGCCAATCATAGCGCGGGTGGGCGGGGCTTTCCTGAACTCGGGTGGAGGAGCGGAGATTCCGCCTCTCAGAATCCAGCGCGGACTCAGAGCTGGGCTTCTACGAGTGCGGCGGCTCCTTCACCGTGGACAGAGGCTCTCAGGGTCGCGGAGAAGAGACTGGATATTCGGTAACGGTCAATTTGAGTTTACACGGCTTTATGCTGTTATTCGGCGTGTGGAAAGCGTAGCCTGAGGGCTGCTTTGCTGTCTGTTGTCGTCCAAACTTGGAGTTAGCTGAAGCTACGCTAGCACTGCGTTTCTGGCTGGAGGCGGAGGGCAGTGACAGGATAAGACCCGAGACTCGCCTGCAGTGTGGCTGTGTTTTTGCTTTATGGCATTTATTTATTTACGTTATGTTAGTGCTTCCTTCCTGGCTGTTATAATGTAATGTAATATAGTACATGGTGTATACGTATTCGAGCTTTCTGTCTGGCACTGTTGTGTTTACGGTGGGTGCTCGCCAGTTGTGTTTATTTCATTAACATTGCATTCCATTACAAATCTCTAACAGATTTGTCTATGCAACTGTACAATTTCTTTGGGTACTGTGTCACCCTGCGTTGTCCTTTTTCTGGCCAAATCCATGTCTGAAAACTACTGTAAACCAGCCTCTCAGGTATTGACCTGCATAATCATTTAACACTTTGTAAGTTTAGCTTTTAAGGAAATTAAATAGCTTTAAACAGTTCTGTCTTTTCACTGTCACTTCCGCTGTGAACGTTTCTGAATCTGAATGAGTTTCTCTAGAAGAAAGAGTGTCTATCAAATCTCTATGAATGACTTATTTAAGTCTTGACAATTGACTAATGCAGAAAACGTGGTGGAAATTTACTTTAATATCTGCTGAAGTTCTGCTGAAATACAATCAGGAAAAATACAGTTTGGAGTGTAAGGTACGTCCAAAATGCTAAAGGCACGTTCACTGTTGTAGGATACACACAGTATAATACAGCGAATGAGATGTAGTAGGCAGGACATGTAGAGAAAAACATGGATCCTCTATTCTTCTTCTGCTTTAGTTTAAAACCCAAATTTTGTTAAGTTTTTTTTGGGGACAACTGACGAAAGCTAGCTACTCCCTCAGCTATGGATATGCCTCAGTGTCTGTGTCACAGAAACGGCTGCAATCAACCGTACTGACAAAACTGGGCACCCGACAGTGTTGGGAATGGAGTGCGAAGTGATTTAGTGATTAGGATGGAGCGTAAGACCTTAAGTAGTTTGAACCCATCTGTACCTTTTGTTCACAGGCCCAGTCTAATCAGACTTCAGCAGCTCTTCAGACAGTTCAGGATAAGGCCTCACTGTATTTGCAGTCAAGGCAAGGGTTTTACCAAAATGTTCTGACTTCTGACTGGTGCTTTAACTACTCTAGTGGGCATCAGGAAGGTGTGTATATTTTTATTTGTCCTCGGGATGTGATGTCAGCTGGAAGGATTAGGCCTAAAACAGGTTCTAAATATATTTAATGTTCTCATTTTTGTCACCTTGCTTTTGTTGCCTCCCACTGTTGGAATAGGGTTCCCGTTTGCTTTGTCCTACTCAGCAGATGTAGTAAAGATAGGCTTCCCTGAGAATTTCAGAGACCATGTCTGTTTTGTAAACAGGTTTGATTGACAGGTCGGTCGACCTGCATCAGTAAACAAGGAGTTCTGAATGGAAGTGTTTTTGAGAGTAATAGTTTATTTGGAGATTATAATAGTGTAGTTTTCATTATAAAGTAGTTATATGGTGTAGTAAAGTAAGTCTTTGAAAAAGTATTAGTTCTAGTTAGGACGTTCTCATTCATTCATTCATTCATTATCTGTAAGCGCTTATCCAGTTCAGGGTCGCCGTGGGTCCAGAGCCTACCTGGAATCATTGGACACAAGGTGGGAATACACCCTGGAGGGGGCGCCAGTCCTTCACAAGGCAACACACACACACTCACACACCTACGGACACTTTTGAGTCGCCAATCCACCTACCAACGTGTGTTTTTGGACCGTGGAAAACGGAGCACCCGGAGGAAGCCCACGCAGACACAGGGAGAACACACCACACTCCTCACAGACAGTCACCCGGAGGAAACCCACGCAGACACAGAGAGAACACACCACACTCCTCACAGACAGTCACCCGGAGGAAACCCATGCAGACACAGAGAGAACACACCACACTCCTCACAGACAGTCACCCGGAGGAATCCCACGCAGACACAGAGAGAACACACCACACTCCTCACAGACAGTCACCCGGAGGAATCCCACGCAGACACAGAGAGAACACACCACACTCCTCACAGACAGTCACCCGGAGGAATCCCACGCAGACACAGAGAGAACACACCAACTCCTCACAGACAGTCACCCGGAGGAATCCCACGCAGACACAGAGAGAACACACCAACTCCTCACAGACAGTCGGGAATCGAACCCACAATCTCCAGGTCCCTGGAGCTGTGTGACTGCGACACTACCTGCAGCACCACCGTGCCGCCCCAGGAAGTTCTCAATATTGCCTTATTTTTAAAAGTCAGCAGTTGGCGTAAGAAAAAGGCTAAAGGTTGTCCTGTGTCAGCGTTTGAGCTGGTTGCTCTTTTGTGTCCTGTAATCAGCAGCTGACTGACTCAAACCTCTCCCCAGTCACTCAGCAGTGCAGGACCCATCTGCTGCCCCAGTGATGCCCCACTAACTCCGTTTGCTCTTCTGTGTGTGGGCCTGGACTGATTCTCAGGAGGTTCATAGTAACTCACTTTATGCAGATCTGGGTCAAATGTCAGCAAGGCACAGCTGGAGGAGAGAAGAGAGTGGTTGTCTTGATGGATATTAGAATTGCAAAATCTGGGATTAATGAGCTAACACAGGGAATGCTGAGACGAAGGTTACAGTTTGCTTCTTAAACTGATATAACATCAGAAAACCGATGTTTTAAGGAAGCTGTGGTTGTGGTGTCTTTTACATTTGTGTTTTCTTGAGCTGTGTTTGTGGCCTAGGAAACAACATATTATTGTGGCGATAACACATTGACTTTGTTTGATTTCGATTGCACGGTTACTCTACTGCAATGTTTGCACATGCATTTAATAGGGGTGTTGAAGCATGGCCTATTGATTTCTTGTAGTTGGTAGAATGTTTTTTATTGAAGTGAATATTGGTTAGTCAGAGACACACACATTTGACTGTGCAGCACATTAGACAGTGGGCCTTTATCAGAGCTTACATCTATACATTCAGTAATAATGTAAGATTGTGCTACAGCTCTCTCTGTGACTTGCCTGAAGCAGGGTAAATAAATGGCTTTCTCTGTGACGTTCAGTCTACTACCATATAACCCTCCTCTATGACGTTCTCTGTGCAAGCTTTTGACCTTCTGGCCTTGTGCTCATGACTGTCCTTCCACATGAGAAATTACCTTGGGGAATCTGAGCACACATAAATGTGTTGCTAAATGTTTTATTTTAGAATGGGCTTGGACTGGTACGGCATGTAACGTCTTATTCCAGTCTCCCATCTCAGGTGTCAGTCCCTCCTAGAGTCTGGCATATTACCTGAGAAAAATGCTAAACCTTTGGTGTAACTTCTTTAAAGAGAAGAGAAGGCCATGAACCCACACTGACAGAAACTAACAAATGTACCTTTTTGCATTCCCAAATGAGTGAAACATTTATTTTGATTTCCTCATGGTCCTATAGTTTAATATCTGGTTTTCATTAAAGTGAACAATGCTATAGGGGCGGCACAGTGGCGCAGCAGGTATGTGTCGCAATCACACAGCTCCAGGGACCTGGAGGTTGTGGGTTCGATTCCCGCTCTGGGTGACTGTCTGTGAGGAGTGTGGTGTGTTCTCTCTGTGTCTGTGTGGGTTTCCTCCCGGTGACTGTCTGTGAGGAGTTTCGTGTGTTCTCGCTGTGTCTGTGTGGGTTTCCTCCGGGTGACTGTCTGTGAGAAGTGTGGTGTGTTCTCCCTGTGTTTGCCTGGGTTTCCTCCGGGTGACTGTCTGTGAGGAGTGTGGTGTGTTCTCCCTGTGTTTGCGTGGGTTTCCTCCGGGTGACTGTCTGTGAGGAGTGTGGTGTGTTCTCCCTGTGTCTGCGTGGGTTTCCTCCGGATGCTCCGGTTTCCTCCCACAGTCCAAAAACACACGTTGGTAGGTGGATTGGTGACTCAAAAGTGTCCGTAGGTGTGAGTGTGTGTTTTGCCCTGTGAAGGACTGGCGCCCCCTCCAGGGTGTATTCCCACCTTGTGCCCAATGATTCCAGGTAGGCTCCGGACCCACCGCGACCCTGAACTGGATAAGCGCTTACAGATAATGAATGAATGAATTAACAATGCTATAAAGCACATAGCTGGACTGGGTATGTTTCTTCTGCAGCATTTTACTTTCTGTATAATGTAATCCTGAATTTGGTTTTATCAGCAAACATCGTAGGACACTGCAGAGGATAGTGATTAGTTCGAAGCTATCAGGAGTTGTTAGTCCCATTTGCTGTGAGAGTTATAAAGAACATAGGCATTCTCTTATTACATTAATCACAGCTGCTGCTGTTGTTGTTGTTGTTGTTATTATTGCTGTGCTTGTGAAATAATCCCTGTGGACACCCATGGGTAAAAAAAGGAAGGTTCATTTATTTGCATCAGCTTTTTTCCACATGAATTCCAAAAAAGGGTAGTCAGGCACTTTTTCTAAAACTGTAAAAATGTAAGCATGCAAATGGCTTCTCTCTCTCTCTCTCTCTCTCTTTCCCTCCCCCAGTCTCCCACTGTCCTCCTCACTCTTCTCCATGCTAGCCTTGTTTTAACGGTGTGGATTTCATGGCAAACTGGCATACAATCGCCACAGTTGCACTGACAGATGTCCGAGTGTAGATTTGGCCCCAGGGACATGTGGCCTAGTGCTGCTGATTCAACAGCAGTCAGCTTCCTCTCAGGAGTAATCTTGGAAGATGAAGCTGGGATAAAATCTCATTTCCTGAAACAATTTACTCTTTGGATATTGAGTTTACATTAATAAAATGTAAAATTGGCCTAATCCTGCCCACTTCACTGTTACGAGCTGAATCACTTTGATCATTTCATTAATCCTGCATGAGAGCATTGATTTATACTTTATACTAACGTTTATTATGAGGAAACAATGTGTTACCATGGCAACAGGGTGTTACCACAACAACAAGCTGCAGTTGCTGTGGTAACGGATGAGCTATGACTACTTGTTCATGAGAGGATGAGTGTTCAAATAAAAAGATACAGAAATAAAGAGAGCAGTAAAAGGAAGAGGGGTTTTGTTTTGTCGTTGTGATATGTTTAGATTAAATAAAATAGAATGTGTGAACACAAGGCAGATGAATGCCTAGTACATTCAGAGAGTATATTTATTTCATACATCCTCAGCTATCCTTCAGACTGAGTCAATATGTCCATTAAATGTTAATGGCAGCCTGAGGACTGACCTTATCACTGGTCATGGATGTGTCCTCTATAATATCTCTTGGCATTTTTACTTTCTCTCTCTCTCTCTCTCCCGCCCCCACTCTCTTTTACTCTCTCTCAATCTCTTCTGACTTTAATATCAAACAGAAAGAGTATACCTCATGGCTTGCTCTCCACCACAAGCACCACCTCCCAGTTCAGGCAGTTTGACCTACTTAAAACGCAATAAGCTTGGAGACTGAACATTGGTGGCCTTCTCCTACAGCTCTTTTCCGCCTGGACTCCTGCATCACCGCTAGTTTTCACACACTCTCCAGCCCGTGACCAGCCATACAGCTGCTGAGTAGGAACGGCCAGTGCCTCTGTCACCTCCTCAGAAAGCATGGAGGAATGGTGGGCAGTGTGCCAGCTCACTCTGCATGTGTGTAAAAATTCACAAGTCCAGCTACTGACAGGTTTTTAGTATCAGTCTTGAGCTTTTACTGTGATGGCAATCCCTACTTAGTAAATTCTTTGTTTAATGGGAGTGACTGGAGGTGTGCTTAGTATTTTAAGCAAAGGTAGTGTCGCAGTCACACAGCTCCAGGGACCTGGAGGTTGTGGGTTCGAGTCCCGCTCCGGGTGACTGTCTGTGAGGACTGTGGTGTGTTCTCCCTGTGTCTGCGTGGGGTTCCTCCGGGTGACTGTCTGTGAGGAGTGTGGTGTGTTCTCCCTGTGTCTGCGTGGGGTTCCTCCGGGTGACTGTCTGTGAGGAGTGTGGTGTGTTCTCCCTGTATCCACGTGGGTTTCCTCTGGGTGCTCCCGTTTCCTCCCACAGTCCAAAAACACACTTTGTTAGGTGGATTGGCGACACACAAAAAAAAGTGTTCATAGGTGTGTGTGTGTGTGTGACCCTGTGAAGGACTGGCGCCCCCTCCAGGGTGTATTCCTGCTTTGCGCCCAATGATTCCAGGTAGGCCCTGGACCCACCGTGACCCTGAACTGGATAAGCGCTTACAGAGAATGAATGAATGAATTTAATTAATGGAGTAGTACCTGCAACAGATTTACACATTTTTACAATTGCTGGAATATAAATCCGGTGCCAGAGTGTACCAGAATGGCATGTTTGCTCAGATACAACAAAGGTTTTCAGTTGCATGTTTTAGTTTTCTAAGGTTAGTAAAGAACCTTGTAGATAGCACAATGGGATGCCAAACAATGCCAGATGGATTTTAAAGGCAGAGGGCGGATAACAAAGCAGCTCCATGGCTGCTGATGTTGACCCTAACATGCCCCGTGACTCTGCCGTTGAGTATTTTGTGTCACATACTTTAGTGTGCTGTTGACATTCCCACTGTGATCACGCACACTGAACACACTCTCCTCCAGTGTGTAAACACTGAGCTAAAAATGGAGCCATGTGTGTGCATTTATGAGAGAGTGCAAGCAAGGGAAACTGTCTAGAAGCAGGAGTCATGCCCTCGTTAGTAGCAAGGATTTCTGAGTGTCCACTAGAGTTGTCACATTATCACCATACATGCATGATTCAGCTCAAAATGTCATTATGATCAACTGGTATTGAAAGAGAAAACGTGGTAATGTACCATGTCTAATTGAAACGTATTGAAAAGTAATGAAAAGCATCTTAGCAATGAGCTTTCTCTACCATTATTTTACATTAGTCTACATCGTCTGTAGTGTCGATGGAGCTGTTTGGATAGCTGCCTCACTAAGTGAGATGCTTGTCCAGGAACGAATAGTTCCACTTTAATTGAGCCTTGGCTTGTGTAAATATTTGTCAGTGTTTAGAGTGGGGTTTTTTACCCGTATTTGCTGAGTTTCTTACTACTTTAAAATGCCTCATTTGTTAGGATTTGCCTCAGTTGAGAATGCTGGAGTTTGAAGTGTTGTGTGTAATGTTTTGCCTAACGTTAGAGGGGAAGATTAAGACTGTGGTTCAAAAGTTCAGAGCAGAAAATCTATGGTTTGAGACTGTGGACGAAGGCTGTTTAGAACTGAGTGAGAGACCTGTTACAAACCTGAAAAGGCTGCTGGGAGTTTTGTGGCATTTCTTAGCTAGGTAACTCAAGATATTCCCAAAATTGGAATTGTCTAAAGAGAAGGTCCTATATGCAGCTCTTCCCTGATTGTGGTTTAATGATTTGCATTTCTCTGCTCTTCTGTGTTGGGTAAATCTACATATTCCATTCAGAGTA